>NC_083603.1:52569717-52870264 GCF_029168945.1 Cannabis sativa
TCAGGAAAATTACACTTTCTGAATCAGAAAAACCTGAGCCTCCACTCTCTTCTCTAGCCGCCACTCTCTCTCTCTTTTCTTCCTCAAAATTTCGAACCTCTCTTAGTGATTAGAGTAGTGCCCACACACATCAAGCAATACCTCAATCATAGTGAGGAAGATTGTGAAGAAAGATCAACAGCAAAGGAGATTCAGCATCAAGGATTCAGAGAAGAAGATCCAGGTTCAGATCTTGATAATACTCGCTACGAGAAAGGAATCAAGGGTTAGAGATCTGAACGGAAGGAGTCATTATAATTCCGCTGCACCCAATGTAAGGTTTCTTAAACTTTATATGTGTTTAATTTATCGTTTTAGAAAGTTCATATTTAGGATGTTAATAAACATACTTGTGAGTAGATCTAAGATCCTGGTAAAATAATATCCAACAACTGGCCTCAGAGCCATGGTAATTGATTTACTTACATGAAATTTGGACTTTAAAACGATTGTTTGTATGTTCTTTGGATGGTATCATGTTGTATTGAGTGTTATTTGATGAATGATTGATGTTTGTTAAATTTTCGTGATAAATAATTGTGATTTCGATTCTATAATTATTTTTATTGGATAGTATGGAAAAAATTAAGCAAGTTAGCCTTTTACAGAACTCAATTTGGATTTTATTTGAATTAGTTATGATTTTTGAAGATTTGACAAAATCGGAAATTTGTCTTGATATTTTCTGCGATCGCAGAACTGTCCGTACAGTTTCGGTTTTTTCCCTTTTTCTTCAATTTTTCATACTTTTTCATGGAATTAACTTCCAAATTTTTGTATGGTTTTGTATATATACTAATACTATTCCTAATTCAATTCTAATTATCATTTTGAATTAATTTTATTTTTTTTTAAATTAATTCAAGATATTAGTGTAATTTGAATTCGAATAAAATTAGTATTTATCTTTTTGCTTAAAAACCTATCTTATTTTTAAATTTGATTATATTTTTTTAAATTTAAGGTCAGATTTTATAAATATTTTAAAAGATATTTTGACCTTATTTAAAATAAGATATTTATAATCATGTAATTTTAAATAGATATAAGATAAAAAGTAGGTTTAATTTTTTAAATTTTCGAAATTTATTTTTTTTTAATTCCGAAATTATTTTTTTCGAATATTAAATTTTTATTTAATTATTTATTTATTCGAAATTTATTATTTAAAAAAAAAAAAAAAAAAAAAAATTAAATAAATCCTACTTCCAACTATCCATTAACCCCTGTTGCAGGAGTATGTGTTTTAACTTATGTGTAAGTTTTCAAAACCTATTATTACTTGATTGCAAATAGCCATGGTTACCTTTTGCCAGATCTAATGATCTGATGGCTCCCTTGGTCAAGATAATAATTTGTAACAGGTATAATTTACAATCTTCTTTCATCTGTGTATGACCTAGCAACATGATAGGACCCATCCAAAGTGTGCCTGTGTGAGCCTATGTGTTTAATTTTATTATAGATGCATATAGGTTAATGTTGCTAAAATAAATTATCATAATTATTGATAGGATTTATTTAGGCCCATTTAGCTTTTGGGCTATTCAATTAATAACGAGTTGTTCTTATTAAGGTTAAATTCCTCTCTTTTGGGCCTTGTGTGAGAGTTGGGAGCCATAGAAGTGGGTACGACATACTGAACCCAGCACCCCCTCACACAAACTACCCCAATTGTGAAGGCCCATTTGCCTGATTTGAATGACTGTACTAGGGTTAATTACACTAGTTTAACCTAATTAAAATTGAATTAGCAACATAATTAATTTCATTTATTTTGAAATTAATTTAGAAAATCATAGTTTAAAGAATTTAATATTCTAAGCTAAACTATATGTATTTTCTTGTATTTAATTAAATATAGAATTATAACTATCTAGATTCTTTCTGGAACTTATTTTAAATTTTTCATTAAATATTCCTATTTAAGTTGATATTTAGTTATACATAACTAACCAACTTAAATCTGAATATCTTTTGAATTCAAAATTTTAAATTAAGTTGAGGAATTTTAGGAATTGGTTATTAAGATTCTTTAGATATTTTTTTAAGTTGATATTTTTCAAATATTAACTTAAAATGGAATATCTTAGATATTTTTAGGTTAATATCTTTTTTTGAATATTTAACTTAAAATATCTACAAAATTAAGTGGTTACAACTTAATTTTGAATTTAATTAAATCTGATTTGAAAGATATTTAAGTTGATTTTTTAGATTCTTTCTAAAACAACTTAAACAAGATATTTTCAAATTTGTTCCATTTAAAATTCAAATTTTTGAATTTAATTAATAATTGAAAATTAATTAAAGTTGATTTTTTATTTAAATCAATTTTAATTTTTAATTTTTCATTATTATATTATGGAACTTATTCGATATTTATTTGAATTTATTTTTCAAATTTAAATAATAATTGAAAATTAATTAAAGTTGATTTTAATTAAACCAACTTTAATTTGTAATTTTTCATTATTATAATATCGAATATTATGATTATACAAAATACATATATATATTTTTTTAAATAATGAGCTTTTAATCAAGAGACATTCGATCTCCATTGTGGGTTTTACACCGTGTTTGTTTTAGTGAGTAATCCTCCCTAATGGAGGAACGTTCATTAGCAATTTCGCACCGTTTAACCTCGCATGATAAGTAGTTTGTAAGTGTTTTGTATGGTATAGATCACCCTAATGGTGGCGACCATACTTGACTTGCAAGTTATGAAACAATGGTGGAAGCTCATAAGATAGAATTGCCTTGACTCTCGCCTAAACGGGACAACGCTGAATTCAAATCTTGATCGAATAAAAGGTTGCTAGAATGTTTATCATTTTAGATGAGGTGACAACTCTATTCAATGAATGATGCTTTGACTCTCGCCTAAACGGGACAACGTGTCGGTTGTTGAAATACCTTGGAAAATAAACTATGTTAGATTTAGTATTTCTATAACATATGTAATTACTTGCTATTTTCTAAATTGTGTATGAATTTATGAGCCAAAACCTTACTTCTGTTTTATTGATGTGTTGTAGTGTCATTATGAATAACCCACACCCCGATCCTCTCTTAGTTACTATCTTAGCAAAAGAACTCTATAGTGTGAAAATGCATCCCGGTAGTTGCATTAACTCGCACTGTTGATGATGAATGCGAAATTCCAAAAGGCAAATCTGCGGGAATTGATTTATCAAGAGAACAATGGGTCCAACTTATCCTTAATAGTCTTCCTCCGGAGTATAATGAATTTGTTATCTCTTATATGATCAACAATTCTAACTCCTCCGACATGGACAAGCTCGAAACAGAATTACGAGCCCATGAACGGAACTTGATTGCAATGGGTCCCCCTGGTTTGCAATCAACAATCGAAGGAAAAGGACTAGGTATGAAGGATCTAGCAAAGCTAGCTTCTTCAAGTACAATTATCAGACATAATCTTCTATGTTCGGATTGTAATGGAAAGGGTCATCATGAAGAACGATGTCCCAGGCTTCTAAACAATTCAAACGAAGGTAATGCTTTTGTCTTTGAATCATGTGTTTTAGAGAACGACAAATCCATCTGGATTGTTGATTCAGGGTCTACTAACCATGTATGTTCTTCACTGCGGTTGCTTGAAACACAGGAAAATCTACTTCCGGGAGAGTTACGGCTTAAAGTTGGCAATGGCGAATTAGTATCGGTCAAAGCTAGAGGAAAAGCCCGCATCAAGTTTCAACAAAGATTTTTAATTTTAGAAAATGTTTTATTTATTCCAAACTTTAGTAGAAACTTGATTAGTGTCTCATGTTTGCAAACACAATTTTATATATTGAATTTTTCGAGTACAAATTGTTCAATTTCTCGTAATGGATTTCAAATATGTGTTGCTATAATGGAACAAGGGCTTTATGTTTTAAGACCGAGTACTCAAATCTCACTAAATAGTGAACTTTTCGGTGTAGCTAGACCTAGAAACCTAAAAAGAAAAGAGATTGATAATGATGATCAAACTTATCTATGGCATTTACGTTTAGGTCATATAGGCTTTGATAGACTCAATAGGCTCACCAAAGACGGTCCATTAAAAAATGTCGTCCTAGGTGAACTGCCAGTATGCGAGTCCTGCCTAGAGGAAAAATGACTAAACGTTCTTTCTCTGCAAAGGGAGAGCGTGCCAAAATCCCTCTAGGGTTAGTGCATTCGATGTCCGCGGACCTTTGAATGTCAAAGCCCGAGGTGGTTATGAGTATTTTGTCACTTTCATTGACGATTTCTCTAGATATAGTTTTCTTTACCTAATGCAAAAGAAATGCTGAAACGTTTGAAAAGTTTCAAGAATTTCATGCTTTGGCCCAAAACCAATTAGGTAAATCATTAAAGATCTTGCGAACTGATAGGGGTTGAGAATATATGGATATGCAGTTCAAAGATCATTTAATTGAACTTGGAATTGAATCCCAATACATCGCCCCAAACTACTCCACAACAAAATGGAGTTGCGAAAGAAGAAATCGCACTCTTTTGGAAATGGTTAGGTCTATGCTTTGAGTTATTCAACTCGTCTACGTCCTTCCGGGGATATGCTATACGGATGGCAAATGACATTTTAAATGTTGTTCCATCTAAAGCAGATCCCTAAGACACCCGTCGAACTTTGGAATGGTCGAACACCTAGTTTGCGCCATTACGGAATTTGGGGGTGCCCCGCTCATGTCTTAAGAAAGAAAGAAGGCAAACTTGAATCACGTACCGAAGTATTCATGTTTGTTGGAAATTCTAAAGAGACTAGGGGTGGACTATTTTATAGTCACAAGGATAATAAAGTGTTTGTTTCTACAAATGCTACTTTCCTTGAAGAGAACTATATTAAAGACTACAAACCGAAAAGTAAAGTTGTTCTAGAGGAATTGCTATCAGATATAAGTCCTTCCAATGTTCCGTCCTCTTCCACTCGTGAAGAAGACGATCCCACTCCCTCGGTTGAACAACCGAGAAATCTACTACTAAAGTTTACGTTCGGAAGACAACCATACCTCGTCGTAGTGGGAGAGTTTCAACAAAACACTGCTCGTTATGGCTTGGATGGTGAAATCAATATGGTCGTAGGTGACGGTATTGATGACGATCCATTAACCTATAAACGAGGCAATGGCTAGTCCGCAACGGAAACGATGGTCGGCGGAATGGATTCGAAATGGATTCCATGAAAAAGAACAAAGTCCGGGAATATGTAGACGCACTCGACGACTATCATCCGATAGGATGCAAGTGGGTTTACAAGAAGAAAAGAGGAGCCGGAGGCGAAGTCGAAACTTTCAAAGCTAGACTTGTAGCCAAGGGTTATACCCAAAGAGAAGGCGTGGACTATGAGGAAACTTTTAGTCCCGTTGCCATGCTCAAATCCATCCGAATTCTTCTCTCCATAGTTTCTTGCTTTCGATTATGAAATCCGGCAAATGGATGTCAAGACCGCCTTCCTTAATGGGGTACTTGAAGAAACCATCTATATGGAGCAACCGAAGGTTATGTTCTTCACAGGCAAGAAAAGAAAGTTTGCAAGTTAAACGGGTCTATCTATGGACTCAAGCAAGCTTCTCGCTCATGGAACAAGAGGTTTGATGAAATCATCAAAACCTACGGCTTTCTTCAGAATGAAGATGAACCTTGTGTTTACCAACTCAAGGAAGACCAAATAGTAGTATTCCTGGTCCTTTATGTTGATGACATTTTGATCATTGGAAACAATGTCAAGAAAATGACTCACATTAAGGAATGGCTCAACACTCAATTCGATATGAAAGATTTGGGTGAAGCAGCCTATGTTCTTGGTATTCGGATTATAAGAAAGCCGGAAGAACGGATCTCTTACTCTCTCTCAAACGACCTACATAGACAAAGTCTTAGAGAGATTCTCCATGAGCAACACCAATGGGGCAAACATGCCTTCTAGATATGGTATTCGTCTATCTAAGGAACGATCACACCGTGATCCTCGAGATAGAGGACATGGCGAAAATTCCCTATGCCTCTGCGGTTGGAAGTCTAATGTATGCAATGTTATGCACTAGACACGACATACGGTATGCTGTTGGAATCGTGAGCGGTATCGATCTAATCCGGGACAAGAACATTGGAATGCGATTAAGTATATTACGAAATACTTAAAGAGTACAAGGAATCTTGTGTTAGTCTACAAGGGTGGTGCTTTAAATCCCATAGGCTACAACGATTCGGATTTCCGGGCAAGTCTTGAAGACGGAAATCAACATCTCGGGATGGTGTTTACTCTTGGGGGTGGAGCGGTGGTTTGGAGAAGTGCTAAACAAACCGCAATATCGGACTCAACTATGGAAGGCGAATACATAGCAGACTCGAAGGCCGCAAAAGAACTTGTACGGCTAAGAAAGTTCTTCACCAGCATAGGAGTTGTTCCTGGAATGGAAAAGCCTCTGGTACTACTCTGTGATAACAATGGAGCAATAGCAAACAGTAAAGAACCTCGAAGCCACAAGAGAAGCAAACACATTGAAAGGAAGTATCACATTATCAGAGAATACGTGGCAAGAGGGGACGTACTAGTTGAGAAAGTTGACACGAGAGGACAACCTACCTGATCCATTTACCAAAGTCTTGGCCGTGACGGCCTTTGAAAAGCACCGTCGAATTTAGGATTAATTGATATGTACTAATTAGTTTTATATTAGTGCAAGTGGGAGTTTGTTAGGTTTTATGCCCTAAATAAAACTCCATTTCAATGTAATCTATTTTATTCAACATCAATAAAGAAACAGAAGTATTTTTCATTCATTTGTGTATGTTTTGGTTCACTTTATCAATTGCTTGTCTAATTGATTTATAAATTCATCTTAAACCCTTTTCACATACTTGATCATGTTTATTGTCTTGTCATCACATTGGAAAGTAAACATGACTATGTGAATAAAGTTTCCTAGATTTATCGGACACGGGGTTTTGCGATATGATAATCTACAACAAGAGTTTACTTGTATTTGGAGAAATACTATGTTCTTTCCAGAACATTGGTTAAAGTAAAGCTCAGGTTGGATGCATGGAGTATGCATCGGAAGGGACCGATATTGAACTTTGAATTAGATTTAATTAAAGTTACCGTAAAATCTATTCAAGTCAATATCGCCAAGTTGATCCTAGATCAAATGATCTTAATCCCGTTATGATTAGGCTCAATCTTGAAAGGCTATTCGTGTTCTTTGATTTGTTAGTTAAGCCTACTTTTAGGTCGGGGTGATACGTACATTTTGGGAACACAGTAGTGCAATTGAGTGGGAGCGCTAGCATAAACATGGAATCTATAGCTTCTATACTGGCAAATAGTAAGCAAAGGATGATTTCCTTCGAGCTTGGCCAAACGAAAATAAATGGTGGAGATCTCATTTCACATAAGCCGAAATATCATTTATACGGGGTCAAGTGTTTTAAGGATAAAATACATGGTAGGGTGTTACGGTAATTTAATCCCTTTACTATGTAGATCATTCATATAGAGGATCATTGATCAAATTAGGATTATAACAATGGATAACTAATGATGTGTCTATATGGTGGAACATATAGAGCATTCTATATGCGAGAGTGCAATTCGAAGTTCTATGCGTGGATTCAACGAAGAATTAATAAGTTAGTGAATTTTAGTGCTAAATTCTTGATCTACTTATTGGAAGCTCGGTTATATAGACCCATGGTCCCCCCACTAGTTGAGATAATATTGCTTGTAAGACTCATGTAATTGGTTTTGATTAATCAATTATAATTCACAAATTAGACTATGTCTATTTGTGAAATTTTCACTAAGTAAGGGCGAAATTGTAAAGAAAGAGTTAACAGGGGCATATTTGTTAATTGTGATACTTTGTATGGTGCAATTAATAAATATGATAAATGACAATATTATTTAATAATTATTTATAGTTATTAAATAGTTAGAATTGGCATTTAAATGATTGAATTAGGAAATTGGCATTTTTGAGAAAATCAGATACAAAAGTGGTAAAATTGCAAAATTGCAAAAATCAAGGCCCAGTCCACCTAGCCTAGGGCCGGCCACTTATGTTATCTTTTTTAAATGATTTTTTCATTATTTTAATGCCATATAATTCAAATCAAACCCTAGAAGGAATGCTATAAATAGATAGTGAAGGCTTCAGGAAAATTACACTTTCTGAATCAGAAAAACCTGAGCCTCCACTCTCTTCTCTAGCCGCCACTCTCTCTCTCTTTTCTTCCTCAAAATTTCGAACCTCTCTTAGTGATTAGAGTAGTGCCCACACACATCAAGCAATACCTCAATCATAGTGAGGAAGATTGTGAAGAAAGATCAACAGCAAAGGAGATTCAGCATCAAGGATTCAGAGAAGAAGATCCAGGTTCAGATCTTGATAATACTCTGCTACAGAAAGGAATCAAGGGTTAGAGATCTGAACGGAAGGAGTCATTATAATTCCGCTGCACCCAATGTAAGGTTTCTTAAACTTTATATGTGTTTAATTTATCGTTTTAGAAAGTTCATATTTAGGATGTTAATAAACATACTTGTGAGTAGATCTAAGATCCTGGTAAAATAATATCCAACATTTCTAGCAATGGTTAAACACCATTAAGGTATGTGGTTAAAGATCTTGCGAACTGATAGGGGTGGAGAAATAGTTAGTAGATATGCAGTTCAAAGATCATTACATTGATTTTTGAATTATATCCAAACTTACCTCCCCAGAAATTTCGAGTTGCATGTTGATGATTAGTTACTAGTCGTTGCCTAAATCCTTCTATGGTAATACAATTTCAGAATGATGTAATGGTTGTATACTTAATGTAAATCATTACTAGATTCATGGATGACCTAATCAAAATCTTAAGAAAAGCTAGAACTGTTAACCATGGTTTGTTAGCTATTCTAAGTGATTAGGGGTGGACCATCCCATTGTCAATAGATAAGAAAGTGTTTGTTCAAACAAATACTACTTTTCTAAGAAAATGACTAAGTCCGGAAAAACAAGTAGCAAATAAAGGAGATACTTAATTCTTGATTCCAAAAGTGTTCTATCATCTTATATGACATATGATGATCCCACTGCCTCTGTTGTCTTGTCACAACCGAAGAGATCAATACCATTTAGTTTTCTTAGACATAATTCACGGTACCTTGTCGTAGTGGGAGAGTTTCTAGGAACTCACCTTCTTATGACTTGGGAGACACTAGTGATTAAAATCCATTGTGAGTTTAAACAAGTAATGGATTGTCAAGATAAGAAACTAAGAAGAAAGCCAATAGAACTATGGTTTAATCCATTCACATGGAGTAACCTAAAGTTTTCTATTACAAGGACATAAAAGGAAATTTTCGTTAATAAGTCTATTCTATGGACTTAACAAAACTTCCTGTTCCTAGTATTATAGGTTTGAGTTTATCTAAACCTATGGCTTGTGGTATACCTGGTAATTACTTACTCTAATGCAAGCAACTTACTTTAGTAAGATGCTGAAGCATTTTCTTTCTAATGGCAATCTATAGAAGCTTCACAACTTCTTAGGTATAGATTTTATTTATCTAAGGAAAAGTCTTAACTATTCCAGAAAAGATAAAGCCATGAAAGAATTTCTTACATCAACAGTGAGAGGTCTTAGATATGCTTTTGTATGCCTTAGACCAGACACCTGCTGTTGAGTGGGAGTAATGAGTAGGTATCAGATTAATCCAGGAGAAGAACATTGGAAGACAATCAAGTAAATCCTAAGATAAAGAAGAGGAACTATATGTTAGTCAATAAGGGTGTGTTTAAAACTCTTAGACTACACCATATCAGATTTCGAAATTTGCCTATGTGCTAGTAAATCTTTCTGATAAGATGGTGATTACTCTGGGGGTGGAATAGTGATTTTGGAGAAGTGTAAAAACCTATACGGAAGTCTCTAGGTCTACCAGTAGATAGACCGATTGTTAAAGGCAGGAAAGTTACTTATTCAGTCTAAGGAAAGTTCTATACATCTTTGGCACCATTCCAAATTGCCTTAAACTACTAGTGTTAATTTCCTGATTAACCAAAAGTAGTTGCCAAAGGTATAGAATCCAGTATCCCAAGAGAGTAGACATATAGAGAGGAATTTCACATTATCAATGATTTTGTGATTAAAGGAAGAGTAATAGTGGAGAAAAGGTTGTGTTTAATTCAACCTTTCAGATCCTATTACGAGGAGTTTACTACTACTACACTTGATTTGTATATCAAGGTGTTGAGATTATTTGAAACGCACTTTTTGTTTTATATTAGTGCAAGTGGGAGTTTGTTGGGTTTTATGCCCTAAATAAAACTCATTTCAATATAATCAGATTTACTTATTAATATAGATCAGAAATAACATTTAATGTTGCATGGTTCACATGATTTATTTCATGATTATATGTACATAATGTATAAATTCATGTGAAACCCTTTTCACATACTTGATCCTTGTTTATTGTGCCGTCAACACATTGGAAAGTAAACATGACTATGTGAATAAAGTTTCCTAGATTTATCGGACACGGGGTTTTTTTGCGATATGATAATCTACAACAGAGTTTACTTGTATTTGGAGAAATACTATGTTCTTTCCAGAACATTGGTTAAAGTAAAGCTCAGGTTGGATGCATGGAGTATGCATCGGAAGGGACCGATATTGAACTTTGACTTAGATTTATTAAACTTACCGTAATATCTATTCAAGTCAATATCGCCTAAGTTGATCCTAGATCAAATGATCTTAATCCTGATATGATTAGGCTCAATCTTGAAAGGCTATTCGTGTTCTTTGATTTGTTAGTTAAGCCTACTTTTAGGTCAGGGTGATACGTACATTTTGGGAACACGGTAGTGCAATTGAGTGGGAGCGCTAGCATAAACATGGAATCTATAGCTTCTATCTGGCAAATAGTAAGCAAAGGATGATCTCCTTCGAGCTTGACCAAACGAACATAAATGGTGGAGTACTCATTTCACATAAGCTGAAATATCATTTATACGGGGTCAAGTGTTTTAAGGAATAAATACATTGTAGGGTGTAACGGTAATTTAATCCCTTTACAGTGTAGATCATTCATATAGAGGATCATTGATCACATTAGGATTATAACAATGGATAACTAATGATGTGTCTATATGGTGGAACATATAGAGCATTCTATATAACTGAGAGTGCAATTCTAAGTTCTATGCGTGGATTCAACGAAGAATTAATAAGTTAGTGAATTTTAGTGCTAAATTCTTGATCTACTTATTGGAAGCTCGGTTATATAGACCCATGGTCCCCCCACTAGTTGAGATAATATTGCTTGTAAGACTCATGTAATTGGTTTTGATTAATCAATTATAATTCACGAATTAGACTATGTCTATTTGTGAAATTTTCACTAAGTAAGGGCGAAATTGTAAAGAAAGAGTATATAGGGGCATATTTGTTAATTATGATACTTTGTATGGTTCAATTAATAAATATGATAAATGACAATATTATTTAATAATTATTTATAGTTATTAAATAGTTAGAATTGGCATTTAAATGATTGAATTAGGAAATTGGCATTTTTGAGAAAATCAGATACAAAAAGTGGTAAAATTGCAAAATTGCAAAAATAAGGCCCAGTCCACCTAGCCTAGGGCCGGCCACTTATGTCATCTTTTTTAAATGATTTTTTCATTATTTTAATGCCATATAATTCAAATCAAGCCCTAGAGGAATGCTATAAATAGATAGTGAAGGCTTCAGAAAAATTACACACTTTCTGAATCAGAAAAACCTGAGCCTCCACTCTCTTCTCTAGCCGCCACTCTCTCTCTCTTTTCTTCCTCAATATTTCGAACCTCTCTTAGTGATTAGAGTAGTGCCCACACACATCAAGTGATACCTCAATCATAGTGAGGAAGATCGTGAAGAAAGATCATCAGCAAAGGAGATTCAACATCAAAGATTCAGAGAAAGAGATCCAGGTTCAGATATTGATAATGCTCTGCTACAGAAAGGAATCAAGGGCTAGATATCTGAACGGAAGGAGTCATATTATTCCGCTGCACCCAATGTAAGGTTTCCTAAACTTTATATGTGTTTATTTCATCGTTTTAGAAAGTTCTTATTTAGGATGTTAATAAACATACTTGTGAGTAGATCTAAGATCCTGGTAAAATAAATTCCAACAATTTATACATGGTATCAGTGTTCTCCCGAACACTCCTAGTCCACGGGGCCACGCCCAGAGAATGAAATCAATTAATAAAGTATCAAAATTACAAAGACAATTGACTTAAACAAGTTTAGACTCCCTCTAAAGTATTGCTGCAATCCTTTGTAATCCACTTTATGAATCTGACTTCTTGAAACACCTTAAAGCCCGAACTCCCTTCGTCTTTGAAGTGTGAGTGCTTACTTCCTCCCGAAGTAAGGCTTCAACAAGTCTTCTCCCGAAGACCAAGTGCTTACTTCCTCCCGAAGTAAGGCTTTATCAAATCTTCTCCCGAAGACCAATCTCTTGTTCAGTCAAGTAGTTCTTCACAACCTCTAGGATAGAGTAAGAACATAAATAGAACAACTAGAACCTAGATGAACAACTAGGCTCTCACAAAACAAAGAAAGACTCTCTTCTCTCAAAAGATAAATGTAGAAAATGAATAATGGAAGAGGTAATTCGAATGGTTGCTCTCTAGGCTCTATTTATAGAACATAGAAACCAAAGAGGCAACCACAAGTTCGAATTAGCAGCTGTACAAAAACTTTCCAAAGAAAACACGATCTGCAGCATCAGATTCGGATGCTGACGCAGCAGATCAGAACAGAAACGAGAAACTTGCTATAATCGGGTCCGATCCTCTATTAATGCTTGATTCCTGCCAAAAATAGATTAGATATTCTGATTGTATCAAGATACAATCGAAATCAATAAGGAAAAGGCAATAACCAAAGTTTCCTTAAAAAAGACAACTTTCCAAAAGAGAATTGCTTCTCTTTTAAGAAGTTTCCAAATAAAAGAAAGTCCAGCTGAAAAGTGCAACTTTCCTAACAAGGAAAAGAGCAACTACAATCCGAATAAACAAGGTAAGAAATCGGTTTTGAATGCACAAGAATCTTACCATAAAAGAAAAAATATTTTGTAACTAACTTGCCAAAAAAAAAGACTTTACAGAGATAAAATTACTAGTTAAGATAAAAGCACAACATCAGTCAGTACTAGCTGTTAACTACTTAGTCTGTCTTGAAAGAGAGAAGATTCTCAAAGGCAGCTTCGGCGGTGGAGGTACTACTGGGTGGGGGGCAGCTTTTTGGGCATTCCTCAACCTTATACGAGCACCAACAACGAGGGCAAAGAGACCTATCACAGAGGCAACCTTCACTGCAGTTTGATGGGCACTTTCCTTGTCTCGTATCACTACGAACACACACCGAATTCCCAGCATCTTTGTTACACTCACAACTTATACATTTCGTTGGTCCTAAATGTCAAAAAATTAATATATTAATTAATGAACACATGTTTATATATACATATTACAAAAAGTAAGCCTTTTGGCCCTTGATGGAAAAAGAAAAAGAAAACTCACCAGGTGGTGGACAATAGGGAGAATGACCATTAGCAAAAAGCCCCACAAAGTCCACACGAGCATGAGTTGTTACAGCCACAAGTGACAACATTAACAACACCAGGATAGCCTTGTTGAACGCCATAGATATTAGATATTTGTTTGTATTGGAATGAGTAGTGTGAAGTTGAAGAGTGAGACTGAGATCTACAGATATTTATAGCCAAGACAAGAAGAAAAGGCGTAGGATTAGGAATATATAATCATGCATATACGTGGGATGCAGTGCAGCTTGTGCAGGACACCTTAGCTTTGTATTTGTAGCATTCATATAAAGGCCACCAACACCGTGGTCCATGAACACATTTTTCAATATCATTTTTTTTTTTTTTTGAAAAGAAGATGTTAATTAAAGATCGAAATTACACCTCCTGATTATTATATAAAATATTTTCAAGAATAATTAACACATTAATTATATCTGTAAGATTTTTAAAAAATGTCCATATGACAAAACTGTGAACAGTAAAATTACATATTCTCGAAATAAACACATTTTTAATTAATAACGTAGCATTACACGCGATTGACCTGACATGATTTGTATATAATTATTACTTTCATTTAATATTGGATCCATATATGTTAACCATATTTAGAATAGTGCCAGAGAAATGTTATATAACTTAATATAAATTCACTATAGTTTTTAAACTACCTTCAACTTTTTCAAAAAAACTAAATTACAAAATTTGTTGAAAATAAAAATAAAATGAAAAAAATTAGAAAAATAGAATGCCACATGATGATTTTCCTATATATATATATATTTATATAGATTTACCCATCTATATATCTATATAATCCTTTTGTTAAGAATGATGACATGTCATGCTAATTGAGCTTTGTTGATCCTTCTTTGATTTTCTAAATTTTTTATTTTCATGCTAATTGAGCTTTGTTGATCATTCTCTGATTTTCTAAATTTTTTATTTCTATTTATTAAAGTATATTACATCTAGGTGGCAGCTTGGAGTTACAAAATTAAGGAGTTACAAACCATTATATTACATACTTAATTAAAAGTATATTACATCTAGTTTGATAATAATCCTTTGCCCCAAATAATTGACGTACCATAACTTGTAACTTTTGGTAACAGTCCTTTGTCGAAATTTATTAGTTTTCCTTCAGCACTGAAACATGATTTTTTAAAAGCAAAAAAGTCAAGGTAATACCAACAGTTTGCATTTTATTTAACAAACAAGCTTACAGATTTTCAATAGACACAAGCCTCAACAATAGTAGCTGAAGCAAAGCTTTGCAAACATTGAGTAGATACATAGTTAATGAGATTACTTTTTAAGATAAAGCACGGCATTAGTACTACTGTTAATTACTTAGTCTGTCTTGGAAGCAAGAAGATTATTCTCAAACGCAGCTTCGGCAGTGGTGATACTTGGTGGGGGGCAGACTTTAGGGCATGCCTGAACCTCATAGGAGCACCAACAACGAGGACACAGAGAATAGTCACAGGCGCAACCTCCACTGCAGCTTGATGGGCACTTCCCTTTTCTCGAATCAGTACGAACACACACCAACTTCCCACCTTCTTCGTTACAATCACAGTTTACACATTTTGTTGGTCCTGAATGTAAAAGAATATATATTAATTAACACATTATATAATATCAAAACTAAACAGAATAAGAAAACTCACCAGGTGGTGGACAATAGGGAGAATGGCCATTAACAAAAAGCCCCACAAAGTCCACACGAGCATGAGTTGTTGCAGCCCCAAGAGCCAATAGTAGCAATACCATCAGAGCATTGTTGAAAGCCATGGATATTGGTTTGGATTGGAATAGCGTGGAGTGATAGAGTGAGACCTGGAGATATTTATAGCTTTTATAGATAAAAGCCACCAACCAATCCCATTAATGCACATTTTTTAATTAATAAGGTGGATATTTTATTTTAACCATGCATGTTAAAATCGTTTCCACTTTTCACCAACTTAACCAACATCTTTTTTTTTTATCCTTACCATAACACGTGGTATTTAGGTAGGTAGGTTAGGAACTTATATATTATCCTAAAACTCCAAGGCATTATACTATGAGCACTCACATAGTATGCATTATCCTAAAACCCTAAAGAATTAAGATGGTGTTTAGTTTACATTGTAATGGTAATAGAAATAGTAATAGAATGTACTAGTAATAATAATGGGAATGCTATTAGTATATTTGGTTTATTTTGTTAATGAATATTGTAAATTTGTAATCAAAATTGAATTGAATTGACAAAAATATTATTTATTTATATTTTTAAAGTATTATTAAAATTTAAATAAAATATTATTCCTTTAACCCATATTTTTTTCATCTTTTATAAAAAATAAAATGAAAATTATTTTTATTGTTAATAAAAATAATTATTTAATTTATAGTAGAATAAAAATAATATATGAACATATATTAATATAAATCATAACTAAATAAAAATAGATAATATTATGAATAACAATATTATATGATTAGCAATTGGTTTTATCTTTACTTCCAAACATAATATATATATATATATATATATATATATATATAACTTATACACATAATAATTTAAGTTCTAGGTAAGTTTATATGAATTATGTTTTTCAAATTTGAGATACAATATGACCATCCAATAAAACTTTTACCCATGCTTTCTTCTCGTTATCACGAAGACTGCTAAACACATTAAGAGTACAAGAAAGCCTAGTTTTACTGGCGCAGTTGACCAATTGCGCCGGCAAAAGTTGTCAGCATAAATGAAATGCTGAATTCGGGATTGGATTCAGCTATAACTTTTACCGGCGCAATAAAATGTGCCGGTAAAAGATGAACAATGAACCGCCAAATGACGCGAACACATGTCCACTTCTGTAAGGCTTTTGCCGGTGCAAAATTACGCCGTTAAAAGTTTCCCAAATTTTGGTGGGAATCTTGACTGCCCTCGTGAAAATTTGGGGGGAAAAAATCCGCGTGGAAAGTGGTGGTAGGTGGGATTACTTTTACCGGCGCATTAAAAGTGTTAAGCGAAACGGTGCGTTTGGGTTTAGGGTTATATGACCACTTTTACCAGCGCAATTCAATGCGCCGGTAAAAGTGTTCATATATCCCCTTCGACGAGCAGTCCCATTTTCGTTTTTTTTTTTCAGAATTTTTTTTTTCTCTCAAATCCCTCCTTCATCCCTCTCTTTCAATCTCACTCATTCTCACTCAATCTCACTAATCTCTATCAATCTCACTCAAAATCTCACTCATTACTCTCAAAATTTTTGTTTTTTTTTTTGGAAAAAAATTCCCCACCGCCGACAACCACTCACCACCGTCCGTCGGGCACCACCACCGGCCGCCAGTAGCCTCCACCGCACACCACCCGAAGCCCCACCTCCTCTTATTTGTGGAAGGTATTTTTTAATTTTTTAATTTTTTTTTTTTTTTGAAAAGTTTATATATAGGTATGGATTAGTGTAAATGTGTATGTGTATGTGTTTATTAGTGTATACTAGGTAAAAGTTACGTGCCGAGCCACGTAAATATTAGTTTTATTTAAGGTGTTAGATAAAACATAGTTGTGTCTATAAATATGTACATTGTTATTAATAATTAAAAATACATTAATCTTAATATATACACTCATATAATAGTTATTCTTACTGTGAATAAATAATTTATGATAAGTCATAACAATATATGACTTTAACATTTATTATTTGTTTTTAGAAAATTCAAAGGAACAATATATTCGTTTTGTAAAATTTTAAAAAATAGCAAAAAAAAAAGTATCATCTTAAAATAAAGAAAAAGAATTAATAAGTAAAGTCTTTTAATATAGAATAGCTTACGAAAAATAAAACAAAACATAATGGTATTATCAAATATAACCAATGAATAAAGAGGAATCAGAGTGGTATTATCAAATATAACCAATGAATAAAGAGGAATCAAAGTCGATCATGTCACTTATCAAATATAACCAAAAGACTAATCAAACATGAAATTTAATCATTATAATAGTTTTACTGCTATTAAACCAGATTTGATATCTCTATGGAAATATTGATTTCTATGTATCTAATAAAGATAAAAAAGATAAAAGAAAAAAAAAAAAACAACCCAAATGGAGTACTCAACCACATTGATTGAAAAGCTGAGTGATCACCTTCTTATCTTCTTTGCCTTTACTTTCTTGCAAAGATAAGAGAAACCCAGAGAAAGAAAATGAAAGAGAAAATGTTAATTGCATAAAACACCAGCATAAACACACGAAGGCTCATTCGACATTATTTCAAAATATTAGAAAAATTGATATTGATAGTGTTAAAATAAATCCAGCCTAAAGAAAAATTATATCTAAATCAATATCCGTATGAATGGAAGGATCAGATGAATGAAGTATGAACCTAAAAAAGACCATCTTCCAAGAGCAATCAATACAATTTTTATTATTCAAAGGATACAAAGCCCACTTGGTGATAAAGATCAAAGAAATTGAAGCGAGAGTCTGAAAGAACAAAAAATAAATAAGAAACTAATATAAGGGTCTTTGAGTAAGAATCAAATCATCGAGACACAAAAAGAAGAAAAAGGATTTATCTAAAGTTAAAAATTATGTATAAATTTAAAATAAACAATGTTTAATATAGAATGATAATGGTAAAAAGCATAATAGTGATGAAATAAATATTAAACTAACATATTAGTAAAATATATTAAAGGTAATAATAGTGAAGTTATGAATTGTAGTTTTGATTTAAAGAAAACATTGTACTAAGTTTTGAAAATTAAAGGAAAAGAATTGGTAAAAAAATGTTTTTAAGAAAATTAAGGGTAACTAAATTAAAACAAAAAGAAATTAATATTGAAGTTTCTTTTAATTTGTTATCGACTCAACTAATAAAATGGTAAAATAATTTTTTTATTGTAACAAAAATCAAACAATCTGAACGAAAACGAAAAAAAAAAAAAACAATAGATAAAGAAATTTGGATTTAAGTATCTTCAGGACAATTATAAATATAAAGCTCAAAAGCCATATAAGATCTAAGAAGGAACCATATATTCAGCAAATAAAATTATGATGAAACACACTCCAATTACAAGAGTGCTACCTTTGTTTAACCTACTCATAATAATAATGCCAATAATAATGTATATGTGTATATATAAATAAATAAATGTCAACATTCGAAAGTTCGATTTCATAGAAAAAGAATGATAAAAGATTCATCATTTTTTATCTTCTATACATATATTCCTGAAAAGGACGACAATCCTACCCATGTTTACTATATAAGTGAAAACAAGATCTGTAACTCCACATATCTTTCAGCATTCCAATACAAATGTGAGTTTCTTTTTCCAAATCTTCACACAATTAATGAAAAATCAATTGAAATATGCTTCAATTTTCTTCATTCCATGATCAACTACGTACTGTCATTAATTCATTCAGCATCAAATGTATGTAAACCAGAAACAATGGCCTTGAACCCACGTTACATTACGACCTCCCACAATAATCATAAGTAAGAAACATAAACATAAGTAAGAAAATTAAAGAAACAATGAACTAATAATGAGACCAATATCAATATAACATATCAGAGACAATTAAAGATACTACACACTATACAAGACAAGATTTAACCAACATGTATAACAAGATCATTGACCAAAGGATCAGAGTAAGGGACACCCAATTCAAATATATCAGATCCACACTAATCAAGAACCTTCAAAGCTTTTACCATGGTCTCAAGATCAGGATCAGCAGCTATGATAAAAGGGATAATTTCCACCTACAAATTAGACACTTGTTTGATTATAAACATTCTCAAAAACTACTTTCTTCAACCACGACAAAATTAAGTGTTCTCACTTTCACCTAACAATCATTTTTTTTCTTACCGGAGTGCAATTACAGTCAATTGATGAGACTGTGAAGAATTTCTTCAAACTGTTGGCGCCCAACTTTTGATTGAACGTGACAGCCTTGATTTAAGAAACATAACCCAACAAGTAGGAAACTAACAAGGAAAATTTCCTTTAGCTTTTTGAAATATTTTACACCTTCAAAGAACATCCCTTTTAGCTTTTTCAAAGAAACATTGGCTTCTTCTCTGACTCAAGGGCAGTAACAAACAGATCAGCACCAAAAGAATCAATATTATAGGAGAGAAGAGGATTCAGAGACATACGGAAATGAGGATCAATTTACCTTGAGACTACCATGGATGTTTGAAGCGGTCATTTCTTGTGACGCTGACGCCGTTTCTTGTTGCTAGGCTAGACCGATGAAAACTCTTCAAAAATAAAAAAGGATGTAGCTATATAATACTTAACTATTTTCCAGGTTTTTAGGGGTGTAGCTAAATTGAATAATATTTTTTATCTTTTCAGTTAAAATATCTATAATTTTTATATTTTTTTTATTAGAATAATTTATAAAATAATATAAATTTAATGATGGATATTTTGTGAGAGGGGTATGTGGCTAAGATGATTTTTTTAATTTAAAAAAAGATTATTAATATTTAAAAGATTGTTTAATTTTTTGGGTTTAATTATTGGGTTTATTTGTTAACGGGAGATCAAACCTAATCGTTAAATTTAACAGAATATTCTTTTTTTTTTAAGTATATTCTGTTAAACCAAGAAATGTCGTTAGATAGGCCCTTTTAATATATAAAGATATGTGTATATATATGTATTTCTGTATGTGTATGTATGTATGTGTATGTGTATGTGTATGTGTATGTGTATGTGTATGTGGATGTGGATGTATATATGTGTATGTATGTATGTGTATGTGGGTGTATGTATATATATATATATATTAGAAGTAACCTACGTGCAATGCACATTTTGTTTTATTGTTCTTTTCGTATTTTTATTTAAGCTAATTGTGTATAAAATCATGATTTAATAAAAAACTATTAAATTAAATTAGAAAATCTAGAATAATAATTTGAAAACATCCCATGAAAAAAAAAAAGTTACTCTTATTTTAATAAACGACTTCGGTTTCAAAATATATATATTTTGAAATCCTCAAATTATTTTTTTATATATATATTAATTGTTGAAATTTAGAATTTTTTTTTTTGTTGCAATGAGTCAATAACAGAGATCTTCCTCATCTTAAATCCTTAGCTTTCTTTCTTTTTTTCTCTTTTTTTTTTCCCTTTTTTTCCTTTTTTCCTTCTTTTTTTTTTATCTTCCTATCGATCTTCCTCTACACCTATAAGACTCATCCTCTCCATTATCTATTTTTGAATAAGGATAATTATCTTTTACAATTTTATTTTCATTAAGGCTTTGGTGTTTGGGCTTCTAAACAGTATTTGATGGAGAATTTTTGCATTTTTGTTATCATCTAAGGCCTTGGTGTTGGAGATTCTTATGAATATTTAATAGGTTTGGGTTCGAAAAATGCTGTTTTTTGCGGTGTATTATTCGTGAAGGGACTCAAGAAAAATCAACCAACAATATCTTCTTATAGTTTGTGAATATTTATATAAATTTATATCTTTTTTTTCTATGTTTCCTAGTACTGTAGGTTATCAATTTGAGAAGAAATCTGAGAGATGAGAATTAGTGATTTGAGAAGAAATCTTTCCATTTACAATCTCGTACTTTTCTCATAGAATTATTGTAAACTATTCAGATTCTTACCAAATGGATCTATTCTTGTCGAGTTGCTATACACTGTTCAGGAGATTAATTTATTAAATTAAATGTGCAGAGATGATTATTTATTTGTTTCATTTAGTTGAATGTTATTTGATAACCATGCCTTGCGAATGGTTATGTCCATATGTGAATAATAATTTATTTGTAAATGGAACGGGTGTGACTTTACTTGTGAATAGAAATGACATCTATTAAAATTAACTTTTTAATTGGTATATTCTGTTAAAAGACATAATATTCTGTTAAGTGCACAACAAAAAAAGTTTGATAGACATTTTATATGTTAGGTAAGATATGTATATGTGTATGTGGGTGTATGTATATATATGTATATGTGTATGTGTATGTGGGTGTATGTATATATATGTATATGTGTATATATGTGTATGTGAGAGTATATATGTGTTTATGTGTGTATATGTATGTGTATGTGTTTATGTGTGTGTGTGTGTGTGTTTATGTATGTGTATGTGTATATATGTAAGTTTAAGTGTAAGTGTATATATATACATATATATATTTATGTGTGTATATGTATGTTGATATTTTAATTGGGTTTTATTTTTATGAAATTAGGTCCCGTTTACCGGCCCGAAGCACCGCTTCCTGCTTGTTGTTGTTATTTTTGGACTGCTTCAGGTTTGTTTGTTTTTTCTTTATATTAGTAATAAATTTAATAGTTTTGTTATAAGTTAGTATGCCTATACATGTTAGTGAAGTAGGTTCTGTGATAAAATACTGCAGTCTGATGGGTGGTGTGATTTATTGTTTTCATATGTTGTTATGGAAAGTTTGTTTGTGCTATATTCATAGGTTTTGAAAATTTTAGGTTTACGCTTTTTAAGCCGTTATGCTGCCTAAATTTTGGTAGATAGTTATGTAATGTAATTTTTAATTTAAATAAATTAAATAAAAATTTGTTAAATAATGTATATCATAAAATGTCAAAAGTATGCAAAAAAAAAAATATTTTAAATTTTTAAATTTTATAATATTTAATTTAAATAAATAAAATAGAAAAATATAAATTAGTATATATTAAAAATATAATAAGTAATCAAAATATTTGTTTTAGTAATCTTTAATTTAAATAAATAAAATTAAAAATTTTAAATTAATATATATTATAAAATATAATAGGTAATTAAAATTTCATTTTTATTTTAAAAAATTTGTAATCTTTAATTTAAATAAATAAAATTAAAAATTAGTATATATTATAAAATATAATAGGTAATTAATTTTTTTTTTATTTTTAAAAATTTGTAATCTTTAATTTAATTGAATAAATGTGAAAATTATAAATTACTAATTATTGTTTAATTTTAAAAAGTAAGTAAGTGATATTATGAACTTTAAAAAGGTTGTAATTTTTAAGTTTAATAAATAAAATAAAATATTATAAATTAATATTTATTATAAAATTTAAAATGTAATGAAGTGATATTTATAAATTTTAAATATTTATACTTATAATTTAAAAATAAAATAAAATAAAATTTTAAAGTAAGTATAGTAAGAATTTAATCTAATTATCATAAAGTAAGTGTAATTATAAAGTAAGTGCAAATGAGCATAAGATATTAAAATAGCATAAAATTAAATTTTTATTATCTTTTCTTGATCTCTTTGGTTATACACCAAAGATAGGATAGTAAAATTGTATTTGTATTTGTATTATCACATAGTGATAATTTTTTTTTAAAATTTTACACATGCACGAAATACCTTAGACCCGTTTGGAGAGGCTGAGTCAGTAAGGACTCTTAAATACGCTTCTCCAAATTATCCAGGACTGTTTGTCCGCATGGATAGTTTGGGCTTGTTTTATACTTAAAGTATGATCTATTGCTTATTTGATTATTTTATTAGTAGATATTTTGGTACGTCTTCTTACACGTTCTTGTAAGTCGGCAAACTTAATTATTACAAGTTTGCTAACTTATAAGAACTGTGGGGAGGTGTTGCCGAAATTTTTACAAAAATAAAATAATCTTAAGAGCGTAGATTGTACTATATGTATATTACAAACTTGAATGGGATAGGTTCTTTACCCTTTTAGTAATGGAGTGAGAAGGTGGATTAGGACACTTGCACATTTTCTTGTTTTTTTAAAATTGTTTTTGTTAATTACTTCATAGTGGAAGATGCCTACCAACCGAAGTTGGATGAAGGCGCACCGGCGCTCTGTAGAGTTTCGAAGTGGCGTTGACGGGTTCGTTGCGGTAGCAACGAACCACGTGAATTCTGACGGATTAGCTCGATGCCCATGCATGGGGTGTTTGAATGTGAATTTCCACACACCTGCAACTATAAGGGTTCATTTATTTCTCAGCGGGATCCAACCTTCGTACAACCCCTGGTATTTCTACGGGGAGACTTTCTCTCAGCCCGCAGTTGAACTTCCTGAAAATGACGAAGAGGAAATGCAGATGTGTTGGCGGAGATGTTAAGAGGGGACCCTGGGTTTGACGAATCTGCTAACACGACTGATTCTTTCAATGAACCCCCTATCAACGACAACAACAAGTTTGATGACTTGTTTAAGGAGATGGAGGCTGAGTTATATCCAGGTTGCAAAAAATCAGCCCTCAATGCACTGGTAAAGCTTATGCACTGCAAGGTTTTGAATAGGTGGAGTAACCACTCTTTCGATATGTTGTTGTCCATCTTGATTGATCTATTTCCAGAGGGGACAAAATTACCGAAGTCGCATTATGAGTCAAAGATGTGATTGCGCAATCTAGGTTTAAGTTATGACTCAATAGATGTGTGCAAGTATAATTGTGCTATTTTCTGGAAGGAGAATGAGAAGAAGGAGTTTTGCCCTGTATGTGGCGAATCACGATGGGTGAAAAGAAAGGGTAAGGGGAAAAAAGTTCCTCACAAAGTTATGCGTTACTTCCCACTCACACCTAGACTAAAACGATTATATTGCTCAAGACACACTGTATGCGTTGGCATTAATGAACTACGGTTGAGCAACCAGGGTGCAGTGTCAGATGAGTTGTATGCTATCGCTAACCCAGCGAATGCAGCAATTTATTTTTATCCAGGGTGCATAGTGAACGGTATTAAATTTTTAGTCAAGGAAAGGGATGATAACCGCAAAACACAAAAATAGCGGTGTTATGGTCCCCGGTGAAGATGGATAAAATTTTTACGGCACACTTGAAAAAATTATGGAGTTCACTTATTTAAAAGACTGCAGTGTTGTCTTATCTTTGTGTAAGCGGTTTGACACTAACGGGAGTAGAATGGATAGTGACGGTGTTATTACTAGCATTTGCGTCAACCGACAGTGGTACCAAAATGAACCATTCATACTTGCGTCGCAAGCAAAATTGATCTATTACATTCCTGATTTGAAGAACGGTAAAGACTGGCTGATTGTAAATGAGTACATACCGCAAAATGTTTGGGACTTCCTGGACACGGATGGGGAGACACCCTTTGTACAGGAAAACAATTCAGCTGAAACCGAGTTTGTTGTTCAACTTCCACAGTTGGATGATGTTGACTATGTTCGCCATGATGTCGACCCAACTGAAGTTGCGAACATCCATCGTGTGAATTCACAGCCTCAACAATTAGATGATTTCATTGTGGATGATGACAATGAGGGTCTAAATACCGAAGAAGACAACTCCTTAGAATTAGAGAGTGACAGTGATGATAATGTTGTATATGTAAATGATGATGAGGATGATGAATTGTAATTGAAATAATGTTTTAAATAAAATAAAATTACAACCCTTCTTCTTTAATATGTGTGCAATATGTTAGTTTATTTTAAATAAACAATATGTGTTGTATATGTAGTATGTCTACACCAGGTGGCAGCAGTTCGAAAAAGAAAGGGGTCAGAGGTAAATATAAGGGCAAGAATGTTGAGGAGGAGCTCTCCAAAACACAATCTGCCAAGTTACAGATTGAGGTGCACGCAGAGACTGGCACCCCCGTCGGCAAAAACGGAAAAAAATTCAACAATATGGCGAAATGGATGACTCGAATGTCTATCCCCATTAATAAATTCAAATGGGAAGATGTCAGTAGAGCTGACATCAATGCACTCTGGGATAGACTTGAGGTATGTCTTAATAATTTTTTTTAATTTCTAAATTACTATACTCTTACTAAATTGTAATTAATGTATTAATTTGTAACTTTTTGCAGACCAAGTTTGTCCTCCCACGAGATAATCTTACATTCGTAGACTACGATGAGTACGAGATGTCAAAGGGTTTACGTGACTGGAGGGCAGACTGCAAGAAAAAGTGGATACAAAACATTGAGGAGCTTGGACAGGAGAGGGCCGACATGTCACCTCCTGAGGGAGTAACTCAAGAGGTGTGGAGTGACTGCATCGCTTATTGGAGCACAGACAAACAAAAGGTACATTTTTTAAAATTTCTAATTTTAGTAATGTTTAATTTATATAGTCAATAGTAAATAATTAATTGTTAGAAAAATTATTAATTTCAGGCGAGAGCAGAGAAAAATAAAGAAAGTCGGGGTAAGATGAAATTTCTAGGAGGCTGGGGCTCCAAGCCTATTATTTCACATGTTGTTGAGGGGGTAAGTTTATATTTAACTATCATTCATTTAAATTTTTCTAGTAAAATAACAATACTAATATATTTTCTCTTGAAAATAGGCTAACCCCGACACAGGAGAACTGCCAACTGCAGTGGAAACTTTTCAAAAGTTTCACCATAAACGTAACAATTGGCGCAACGAGTTCGTGCAACAAGCTTACGTAAGTTTACGTTTTAATTCAATTTTTATTTATTTCTTTCAATTTATTTTGTATTAAAATTAACCATTTAACTTATTTGTTTGTTTTAGGAGCAAATGGTTGAAATAGCGACAACTCAACCAGCGCCCACTGAAGATGAGCCCGAAGAGCCTGTTGTCGATCGTACACAGTACCCCCGAGACTTACCTGTTATGACGCAAGTACTCGGGGAACGATCTCGGCATCGTAGAGGCTTTGGCCATCTCCCCAGACTGAAGGGAGTTGGGGCCAAAAGAGCACCTGCCACGCATCCTTCAGCCCCACCGACTGTTACAATGGAACAGTACGAGGCTTTACAGAAAAAAGTGGAGGAAGCGGAGCAGACAACTCAACATACGAGGCAGCAGTATGAGACACAAGAACTCTACCTCAGACGATTCCAAGATCAGTTTGAGTATCTTTTTCGAGCTGTGCCGGGTTTCAACTTGCCTCCCATGGATCTTCCACCATTACCCACTCCTGGTGCTGGATCGTCGGCTAATCCTGGTGCTGGATCGTCGTCGCAGCCTCCCGAGACTTAGAGAAACAACGATGACGACATTACCCGCCTATAGAACTGTACTTTTTTTATTATCCAGTTCGAACATTTAACATTTTGTTTATAACTGATTTTAGTAGAACATAATATAATTAATGTTGGTTTATCTTTTAATGTAAATTATGTTAGTTTTTTTTGTTAATATAATATTATAATTATTTTAAAAAATTTAATTAATTATATTTAATTAATTATATTTAATTAATTAATATTATAATTAATTAAATATAATTAATTAATTTTTTTGAAAAATAAAAATTAATACTTTTGCCGGCGCAATAGTGCGCCGGTAAAAAGTGGCTAAAACTATTGGCACCAATCTGACGGTTGGCGCTAATAGTTTTACCGGCGCCCTATTGCGCCGGCAAAAGCTTATCAAAGCAGATAAGGGCATTTTTTAACACCGGCACTTATTTTTTACCGGCGTGATTTCTCGCCGATAAAAGGAAGCTTTGCCGGCGCAATTAGGGTACTTTTGCCGGCGCAACAATGCGCCGGTAAAAGCGGGTTTTCTTGTAGCACGAGTAATGAGGAGGATAGCTTTATCTCGATCAAACATGTCCAAAAAAAGTTTTTCTTATTAATTCTTCATCGAGGCCCATTTGTCGTTCGTTCAATTCTTTATCATTAATTACATCACTTAGTCGAGCAAATGACTCTTTCATTTCTCTACCAATAACTAATAATGCAACCTCTTTAATTGCTTCTCCAAGATCATCAGAACCTTCAATGCTCTTTCTCTTTCTTTTGATGATCCATCTGAGCGAGATTGAGGCATTTGTGAAGCTTGTGAGAAAGACATAAAGTTAATATTATTAGCCTCCATATCTCCCATAGTTTGAGTATTGTTAACATCTTGTTCATCCGTGTTATTGATTTCTTCATTTCTTGCAATATCATCAGCTGCATCAGCTAGACCCTCTGCATCGTTACCATTTGCACAATCTTTTCCGTACACCAAACACAAGTCTTCATAATATGAAAATGCTTTATATTTAAAAGTCGCAACCTTATGACTCTGCAAATAATAGAATATGAATATGCTATAAGAACATACAATATGTAAATATTTAATAATTTCTTTTATAAATTATACCTACAACTATGCATCCCATACGGATTTCTCTGCATGCACAAGCTTCTTATTTGGATCCCATCCAAACGCATTAGTCAATATTTCATGGAAAATTCTAAATTATACTTTCAAGGTTCTCAATCAGGACTCAATATGAGGCTTAGCTTTTATGTCATAACCAGGCAAATGAGTTTTCATATATTTTTCAATAGTTTTTAGATGACTAGGCTTGAAATTACCTTCAGTTTTAAACTTTCTTTCATTATGAATCTCTAAGACAGCCTCTATAAGCTTATTATCTTCATCAACTGACCGAAACTTTTTATTTTGTCTTCAACCTCTCTTTGATGATTCTATCCTAAAAATATTGATTAACAAATTCATTTAATAACCAAATATTGTTAAATGAGATATTCAATCAAACATAGAAACAATAATCAAGCTTTTTCCTTTGAAATGCTTGTTCCTTTGAAATCAAATTAAACCAAATATAATTATTTCATTATATATAAAAGGATAATAAGAGCTCAACGTATATGTTTAACAACTTAAATATTAAACAAAGACAAGAAAAATGACAACACAAATAAATACATATTATCTTTGATTTTTCCACTAATTATACATTTGTTGTGCTAAATTTGTCCTCCAATCATTCAACTCGTGAGAAGTTTTAATTGAGGTTATTGGGTCACCCATTGTCATCTTCATCATCACTATCATTATCACTCTCACTTGGTGGATATACATCATATTAATCATTGGGTATTTCTCTCCGAATGAAGTTGTGCAATAAAAAAAATGCCATGATAATTTGATTTTGAGTCCTTACAGGGCCGGCCCTGAAATGTAGTGGGCTATAGGGTAAAAATTATTTTTTGGGCCCTTATTTAGAAAAAAAAATGGTATTTTTCAAAATCAGCAAAAAAATTGTGTAATTTTAAAAGGGTAAATTTTTTTTTTGGGCCCCTGGACTAGGTGGGCCCTAGGCACAGGCCTAGCCCGCCTATGCCCAGGGCCGGCCCTGAGTCCTTATAGGATAAAACGATGGGCTTCATTGTATTGCCCATCTATTTTTAAGTACCTCAAAGCACCGCTCAATTATAAGAATATTTTATTTAAGGAAATATATTTCTATTTAAAGAAATAAATTTCTATTTAAGGAAATAAATAAATAATTGATTTTCTGATAAATGAATATTTTATATTCATTGAATCTGGACAAAATCAATTATGTAATATTCTATATATGGTCAGATTTCTATATTCATTACCTGATTTGATTTCCTGAATTAATTGTCAAAATATTCTGACAATTAATGTGGCGCAGATACTGATGGAGTATCTCACCTATAAATATAGGGTCTCGGTCTCCGAGCTCCTCACTCATTCTGTTTATAACAGCAAAATCCATCTAAAGAGAGTTGAGAGAGCGAGGAAGCCCGATTACCCACATCAACCAGTTTCCTTTGCAGATCAAAGCTTATGTGGGTTTGAAGCTCAAGAATCAATGGCTGGAGGTATTTCGATCCTTAAATTATAGTGCATATATGATTTATTAATTCCGCACTTTATACTTAATCATATATGTTTCAGTTTATACATATAAATTGTTTATACATGGATCTCATCCTTGAGTGACTTGCAGATTTGCTGGTCCCCGTGCTTTCTCGATCATTAGTGCGACGAACATTTTCTCTTCCTCGAGTTGATCGACTATGGGTCCTTGAGCACCCCGAGGTCACACTTACTTCTTCACGCTCTGTTCTTTCCCCATGAGTGTGATTTGTCGTATTTCCCTTACTAAGGTTTGTACGAGCCCTCTCTCTATGGGTTTGGGAAGAACGCTGGTGATTCCTCACCGGTGACCTACGTTCCCCGGGTTGCGTCCCAGGGTCTTCTTCATTTCCATTAGGAATTTCTTGTTCGTTGGTTTCCGGTTGCCTCCCATTCTCATTTCTATGAGAGGGTTCTGGCTTATCATTGGGATTTTTAGGGGGAACCTCATTTTCCTAGGTTGTTCTTCCTGAGCATTTTTATTTCCTGGTTCGTGAGCCACGAGGTCTGCCTTGCGGTCTTCTCACTCCAGGTTCAGGTTGATTTTGAGTGTTATTCCCATGTGCCGCCCTTGCATCACACTCTAATTCAACGTTCCGCCGGTTTCCCTCCTCCAAGCGGCATCTAAGATGGTGATTTTCCATTTCATGAGTACTCTCACCTCTGGGCTAAGCACATCCACGACTGGGTCCTTCATCTCTCATCCAGGGATTTTGGCCATATTCATGTTGAGTCCTCCTCCAATGTGTAGTTCGTGTACTGGGACCAACCCCCATGTTGGGTCCTCCTGGAACGAGTCGTCCGAGTGCTGGGGCCACCCTAAGGTTAGGTCCTCTTAGAGCGGGTGGTTCGTTTAGACTGTGATTTGGAAGGCCTTTTGGAGCCCATGGGCTCTTTTCCAGGACGATGATGAGTTTCTTCATGTAATGTGTTAACATTCTCCGTGTTGTCAACCATGAAGGAGATTGTTTTGTGTATGTAAGAAGGGTTTTTTACTGAGCATTTACACGAAGGCTCTCAATGAAAGCACCAAACTGTTGACACAAATTTTCGTTAACCAGATATGAGCCTAAACAGTGATAAACTTTCATAGAAAAAGTAAAAACAGTAAAGAAAAAAGTATGAACACAAAGGATTTTTTACGTGATTTTGCAGTTAAAATTCTGCATTGTCCACGAGTCAATCTTATTAGATTTCTGATATTATTTTTGGGCTATTTTTTTCTTATGAATTTTCTGTCCCTTTTTCAGTCTAACTTGTCTCTATTTATAATTGCATAGTCAGGTAGTTAATTACAGGGTTGACTGAGATCTTTACAACAATTATCTCCTTAAATCGTGGGGTTTAATTACATACCACGTAAGATAAATGTAGTTAATATTTGAATATCACACAACTGTGATTAGTCCGCTTTTACTGGATCAAAGTAATCGTGTATTAAATACGTTATAAATCATAACATTATGGGATGTCTCGATAAGAACCCAGTACTAATGCCCTTGATAGCGAGCTGGAGCTTTTCCCATATCTTTTCGAGATTGATAATGTAAATCTCGCAGCTCCAGCGCTGAAGACATAGCGCTCCATTTGACAATTGCGATTCTCGGCGACAAGGTGAACTTCTACAGTCATGTGCATGTCTTCCTATGGCGAGATGGATGTCTCACTTGTTGGAAATTATTTTACCAGGATCTTAGATCTACTCACAAGTATGTTTATTAACATCCTAAATAAGAACTTTCTAAAACGATGAATTAAACACATATAAAGTTTAAGAAACCTTACATTGGGTGCAGCGGAATATAATGACTCCTTCCGTTCAGATATCTAGCCCTTGATTCATTTCTGTAGCAGAGCATTATCAATATCTGAACCTGGATCTCTTTCTCTGAATCTTTGATGCTGAATCTCCTTTGCTGATGATCTTTCTTCACGATCTTCCTCACTATGATTGAGGTATCACTTGCTGTGTGTGGGCACTACTCTAATCACTAAGGATTTCGAAATTCAAGAGGGAAGAGAAAGAAGAAGTGTCAGCTAAAGATAGGGAGAGAGAAAGGCTCAGGTTTTTCTCTGAAGGAAAAATAGAAAATTTAAGTGTAATTTTCCTGAAGCCTTCACTATCTATTTATAGCATTCCACTAGGGTTAGGTTTGAATTATTTGGCATTAAAATAATGAAAATATCAGTTTAAATTTCCTACAAAAGTGGCTGGCCCTATACTAGTGGATTTGGGCCTCACTTTTTGCAATTTTGCAGTTTTACCTTTTCTGCATCTGATTTTCTCAAAAACGCCAATTTTCTAATTCAACCATTTAAATGCCAATTCTAACTATTTAATAACTATAAATAATTATTAAATTATATTGTCATTTATCATATTTATTAATTGAACCATATAAAGTATCATAATTAACAAATATGCCCCTAAAACTCTTTCTTTACAATTTCGCCCTTACTTAGTGAAAAATTTCACAAATAGACATAGTCTAATTTGAGAATTATAATTGATTAATCAAAACCAATTACATGAGTCTTACAAGCGATATTATCTCAACTAGTGGGGGGACCATGGGTCTATATAACTGAGCTTCCAATAAGTAGATCAAGAATTTAGCACTAAAATTCACTAACTTATTAATTCTTCGTTGAATCCACGCATAGAACTTAGAATTGCACTCTCAGTATATAGAATGCTCTATATGTTCCACCATATAGACACATCATTAGTTATCCATTGTTATAATCCCATTGTGATCAATGATCCTCTATATGAATGATCTACACTGTAAAGGGATTAAATTACCGTTACACCCTACAATGTATTTATTCCTTAAAACACTTGACCCCGTATAAATGATATTTCAGCTTATGTGAAATGAGTACTCCACCATTTATGTTCGTTTGGTCAAGCTCGAAGGAGATCATCCTTTGCTTACTATTCGCCAGATAGAAGCTATAGATTCCGTGTTTATGATAGCGCTCCCACTCAATTGCACTACCGTGTTCCCAAAATGTACGTATCACCCTGACCTAAAAGTAGGCTTAACTAACAAATCAAAGAACACGAATAGCCTTTCAAGATTGAGCCTAATCATAACAGGATTAAGAACATTTGATCTAGGATCAACTTGGCGATATTGATTTGAATAGATATTACGGTAAGTTTAATAAATCTAAGTCAAAGTTCAATATCGGTCCCTTCCAATGCATACTCCATGCATCCAACCTGAGCTTTACTTTAACCAATGCTCTGGAAAGAACATAGTATTTCTCCAAATACAAGTAAACTCTTGTTGTAGATTATCATATCAGTAAAACCCTGTGTCTGATAAATCTAGGAAACTTTATTCACATAGTCATGTTTACTTTCCAATGTGTTGACGGCACAATAAACAGGATCAAGTATGTGAAAAGGGTTTCAGATGAATTTATACATTATGTACATATAATCATGAAATAAATCATGTGAACCATGCAACATTAAATGTTATTTCTGATCTATATTAATAAGTAAATCTGATTATATTGAAATGAGTTTTATTTAGGGCATAAAACCCAACAAACTCCCACTTGCACTAATATAAAACAAATAGTGCGTTTCAAATAATCTCAACACCTTGATATACAAATCAAGTGTAGTAGTAGTAAACTCCTCGTAATAGGATCTGAAAGGTTGAATTAACCACAACCTTTTTTCCACTATTACTCTTCCTTTAATCACAAAATCATTGATAATGTGAAATTCCTCTCTATATGTCTACTCTCTTGGGATACTGAATTCTATATCTTTGGCAACTACTTTTGGTTAATCAGGAAATTAACACTAGTAGTTTAAGGCAATTTGGAATGATGCCAAAAATGTATAGAACTTTCCTTAGACTGAATAAGTACCTTTCCTGCAACCTTAACATTCAGTCCCTCTCTGGTAGACCTAAAAACTTCAGATAGGTTTTTACACTTCTCCAAAATCACTATTCCACCCCCAGTGTAACCACCATCTTATCAGAAAGATTTTCTAGCACTAAGGCAAATTTCGAAATCTGATATGGTGTAGTCTAAGAGTTTTAAACACACTCTTATAGACTAACATATAGTTCCTCTTCTTAATCTTAAGATTTACTTGATAGTCTTCCAATGTTCTTCTCCTGGATTAATCTGATACCTACTCATTACTCCCACTCAACAGCAGGTGTCTGGTCTAAGGCATACAAAAGCATATTTAAGACCTCTCACTGTTGATATAAGAAATTCTTTCATGGCTTTATCTTTTCTGGAATAGTTGAGACTTTTCCTTAGATAAATAAAATCTATACCTAAGAAGTTGTGAAGCTTCTACAGATTGCCATTAGAAAGAAAATGCTTCAGCATCTTACTAAAGTAAGTTGTTTGCATTAGAGTAAGTAATTACCAGGTATACCACAAGCCATAGGTTTAGATAAACTCAAACCTATAATACTAGGAACATGAAGTTTGTTAAGTCCATTGAATGGACTTATAAACGAAAATTTCCTTTTATGTCCTTGTAATAGAAAACTTTAGGTTACTCCATGTGAATGGATTAAACCATAGTTCTATTGGCTTTCTGCTTAGTTTCTTATCTTGACAATTCATTACTTGTTTAAACTCACAATGGATTTTAATCACTAGTGTCTTCCAAGTCATAAGAAGGTGAGTTCCTAGAAACTCTCCCACTACGACAAGGCACCGTGAATTATGTCTAAGAAAACTAAATGGTATTGATCTCTTCGGTTGTGACAAGACAACAGAGGCAGTGGGATCATCATATGTTATATAAGATGATAGAACACTTTTTGGAATTAAGAATTAAATATCTCCTTTATTTGCTACTTGTTTTTCAGACTTAGTCATTTTCTTAGAAAAGTAGTATTTGTTTGAACAAACACTTTCTTATCTATTGACAATGGGATGGTCCACCCCTAATCACTTAGAATAGCTAACAAAATATGGTTAACAGTTCTAACTTTTCTTAAGATTTTGATTAGGTCATCCATGAATCTAGTAATGATTTACATTAAGTATACAACCATTACATCATTCTGAAATTGTATTACCATAGAAGGAATTAGGCAACGACTAGTAACTAATCATCAACATGCAACTCGAAATTTCTGGGGAGGTAAGTCAGGATATAATTCAAAAATCAATTTAATGATCTTTGAACTGCATATCTACTAACTATTTCTCCACCCCTATCAGTTCGCAAGATCTTTAACCACTTACCTTAATGGTTTTAACCATTGCTAGAAATTAATGAAATTTTTCAAACATTTCAAATTTCTTTGCTAAAAGGTATAATCTAGAGTTATCGTTTTAAGAATACAACGAAAAACTCATATCCACCCCTGAATGTACATCCATCTGCGAATGAGATGAACTACTTTCAGTGGATATAGGCATATTAACTCTTTGCAGAGATTGATCTTGTCAAATCCACTATGAACAAGATACAAATGCCATAGATTAAAAAAAAATGTGGTAGTGTCTATGATGACATAGGTTTAGTTACATCAAAGAGTTCTTAGAATACTGCAAGTGGATCCTGGTCACAGAATACCTAACTCATATTCGATACAGTTTTAATCCATTAATAAGAGATGGATATTAAACACTTGAGAAAGTGTAACTGTATTGTATTCTGGAATTAGAAATATAAGAAAATTTCTGTTTGGATTCTAAAATTAAAGTCAAAGACTTAAATTCAACCAAATATAATGAGTAATTCTTTCTTGGACCAGCACTACTAATACAAACTCTAAGTCAGATTTGCCCATACAAGTAGGAGATTTCTAAGATGGAGGATTTATATCAATTGGGAATAGAATTTCGGAATTATAATCATAAGCGTCATTTAATTTCTTAAGAGAAAATATAGAATGACATGAAATGATTTATAGACCATTCATCCAATGATATGTTTTTAAAGCTAATTTGAAATGAATAAGCTAAGAGGAATTAGGATAATTTCGTTTAAAATAAGAATCCAACGATGCTTCGATTAGCGAAAGTCAAAGTAATCTTATTTATACAATCTTCTTGTTTCATATCGTAAAAATACTAGTCTAAGGTGTCATCAACTGATGAACAACTAGATGTCGCATATACAATATTTATCTTTCGAGATCTAACACTATTATGAATGTCTAATGGTGAAAATCCACTAGGGATTTATCTCATTAGATAAACAAGCCAAGTTAGACCAACAATGAAGATTCAAAATTAAACTACAACTTAATAACAGAAAATAACATGGTTCAATATAAATTCATACACAATTCAGAAATCATAAGCATATAGCAAGTAGGAATGAAAAGTGAAAATACTAAAACTTATAATCCTAAATAATTTCCAAGGTTTTCAACAAACTGATATCAGTGTCCCGTTTAGGCGAGAGTCAAAGCTACTATTCATTGAATAGAGTTGTCAGCTCGTCTAAAATGTTAAACATTCTAGCAACCTTTTATTCGATCAAGATTGGAATCCAGCGTTGTCCCGTTTAGGCGAGAGTCAAGGCAATTCTATCTTATGAGCTTCCACCATTGTTTCATAATTTGCAAGTCAAGTATGGTCGCCACCATTAGGGTGATCCATACCATACAAAACACTTACAAACTACTTATCATGCGAGGTTAAACGGTGCGAAATTGCTAATGAACGTTCCTCCATTAGGGAGGATTACTCACTAAAACAAGCGCGGTGTAAAACCCACAATGGAGATCGAATGTCTCTTGATAATAAAGCTCATTATTTAAAAAGAGTTGTATTTTCTTTTATTCTCTTTATTTATTCTATTTATTTTAAATATATATTTATTTAATTAAAATTTCCAATTTAGAATGAAAAATTCTAAATATAAATTTTAATTTAATATTTATAAATTTTACTTAGATGGATATGAAAATAACATGAATTATTTCCATCTTAGTAATAATTTCCAATAAATATTTAGAAAAATATTCAATTTTAAGTTGTTACAAAATTAATTTAAATTAATTTACAACTCAAATTTAATTTTCTATAAATATATATTGCATTTCGAAAAATTAAAGTATATAAGAATACAATTTTCGAAAAATGCATATTAAAATAAATCCTGGAAAAATTATTCTAATTTAATGTTGACCCAAAATTAATTAATAAAATTAATTTACAACAAAAAATATAATTTTCCTATTTAATTAAATATATAAGAAAAATTTCAAATATTTAAGTATGATGATGAAAATCAACTTAAATATTAATTTTCTATTTAATTAAATACACTAGAAAAATACTTCAAGCAAAAATATCATCTATCTAGATTTTCCTTTGACTAATTAATTCAATTTCTAATAATATACTTTAATTCAATTTATTTTAAATTAATCAATAAATGAAAAAATCATTGATTTAAGTTGATCCAAGAATTAATTAAAATAAATAATGAATTTACAACTTAATCTATTTTTCAAGATAAAATTCGAAATTGTAGCATTTAAGAAATGCAATTTCGAAAATTGATTAATAAAATAAAGAAAAAATATATTTTGAAAATTATTTAAATTTAGTTGAAAAAATAAATTTCAACTAAAAATAATTTTCTATTTAATTAAATGTCATGAAAAAGAAATATTTAAGTATGATGATAAAAATCAACTTAGATATTTAATTTTCAAATTAATTAAATGTATTCAATTCAAGAAATAAATAATTAAGTGTAGAGAAGGCTTAATTATTAATCTCTAGTTTAATACTAGGAAAAAATATACTTAAAATAAATTGTACAAAAATTAATTATTTAAATAATTAATTTCACAATTTATAATATTTTCCTATTTAATATTAGAAATAATAAGTAGTCTAGAAATAACTATCTAGAAAATATCTTATTTAACTAAGTATCTTTTCCTCAAAATTTGAAAAAATATCTAATTTAAGTTGTATTAGAAAAAATCTAGAACTTAAATATTTTTCAAATTTAAATTTAATTAAATATCAAAAATTAAGTTGTAATTACTTAATTTGAAAATATTCCTTTTTAAGTTAATATTCGAAAAGATATTAACTTAAAAAATATCTAAAGAATCTTAATAACCAATGCCTAAAATTCCTCAACTTAATTTTGAAATTTTGAATTTCAAAAGATATTCAGATTTAAGTTGGTTAGTTGTAGATAACTAAATATCAACTTAAATTGGAATATTTAATGAAAAATTTAAATTAAGCTCCAGAAAGAATCTAGATGGTTATAATTCTATATTTAATTAAATACAAGAAAATACATATAGTTTAGCTTAGAATAAAGAATTCTTTAAACTATAATTTTCTTAAATTAATTTCAAAATAAATGAAATTAATTATGTTGCTAATCAATTTTATTAGGTTAAACTAGTGTAATTAACCTAGTACAGTTGTTCAAATCAGGCAAATGGGCCTTCACAATTGTGGTGGTTCATGTGAGGGGGTGCTGGGTTCAGTATGTCGTACTCACTTCTATGACTCCCAACTCTCACACTTCACACAAGGCCCAAAAGAGAGGAATTTAACCTTAATAAGAACAACTGTTATTAATTGAATAAGCCCAATAACTAAATGGGCCTAAATAAATTCTATCAAGAACTATGATAATTTATTTTAGCAACAACAACATATATGTATCTATAATCAAATTAAACACATAGGCTACACAGGCACACTTTGGATGGGTCCTATCATGTTGCTAGATCATACACAGGTGAAAGAAGATTGTAAATATACCTGTTACAAATTATTAACTTGACCAAGGGAGCCATCAGATCATTAGATCTGGCAAAAAGTAACCATGCCTATTTGCAATCAAGTATTAATAGGTTTTGAAAACTTACACATAAGCTAAAACACATACTCCTGCAACAAGGTTAGTTGGATAGTTGGATGTAGGATTTATTTAATTTTAAATTAAATATTTAATTTTGAAAATAATTAAATAAATAAAAAAAATTTCGAAAATTTTAAAAAAAATTGAAAAAAAAAAATTCAAAATTTAAAAAAAAAAATTAAATTTAAAATTAAACCTACAATTTTGAAAAATTAGGTTTCAACCAACCTAAATATCATTTCAAAAATTTGCTAACTACTTTTAAATTTTAAATGTTATTTTATAAATAAAAATTAAATAAAAAATTAGAAAAGATAAATAAATATCTTTTTCAAATTTTAAATGTAATTTAAATAAATAAAAATAACAAAATTTAAAAAATTAGCAAAATATCTTATATCATTTAAAAATTACATGATTATAAATATCTTATTTTTTTAAAATAAGATAAGATATAATCAAATTTTAAAATAAGATAGATATTTAAGCAAGAAGATAGATACTAATTCTATTCAAATTCAAATTACACTAATATCTTGAATTAAATTTAAATAATATTAAATTAATTCAAAATGATAATCAGAATTGAATTAGGAATAGTAATAGTACAAATACAAAACTATGCCAAAAATCGGAAGTTTATTCCATGAAAAAGCATGAAAAATCGAAGAAAAACGAAAAAATTGTGAACTGTACGGACAGATTTGCGATCGCAGGAAAATTTCAGCACATCCCCGATTTTTTCAAATCTTCAAAAATTCATAACTAATTCAAATAAAATCGAAATTGAGTTCTGTAAAAGGCTAACTTGCTTAATTTTTCCCATACTATCCAATAAAAATAATTCCAGAAATAAAATCGCAATTATTTTTCACGAAAATTTTACAAACATCAATCAATCATCAAATAACACTCAATACAACATGATACCATCCAAAGAACATACAAACAATCGTTTTAAAGTCCAAATTTCTTGCAAGTAAATCAATTACCATGGCTCTGATACCAGTTGTTGGAAATTATTTTACCAGGATCTTAGATCTACTCACAAGTATGTTTATTAACATCCTAAATAAGAACTTTCTAAAACGATGAATTAAACACATATAAAGTTTAAGAAACCTTACATTGGGTGCAGCGGAATATAATGACTCCTTCCGTTCAGATATCTAGCCCTTGATTCCTTTCTGTAGCAGAGCATTATCAATATCTGAACCTGGATCTCTTTCTCTGAATCTTTGATGCTGAATCTCCTTTGCTGATGATCTTTCTTCACGATCTTCCTCACTATGATTGAGGTATCACTTGCTGTGTGTGGGCACTACTCTAATCACTAAGGATTTCGAAATTCAAGAGGGAAGAGAAAGAAGAAGTGGCAGCTAAAGATAGGGAGAGAGAAAGGCTCAGGTTTTTCTCTAAAGGAAAAATAGAAAATTTAAGTGTAATTTTCCTGAAGCCTTCACTATCTATTTATAGCATTCCACTAGGGTTAGGTTTGAATTATTTGGCATTAAAATAATGAAAATATCAGTTTAAATTTCCTACAAAAGTGGCTGGCCCTATACTAGTGGATTTGGGCCTCACTTTTTGCAATTTTGCAGTTTTACCTTTTCTACATCTGATTTTCTAAAAAATGCCAATTTTTTAATTCAACCATTTAAATGCCAATTCTAACTATTTAATAACTATAAATAATTATTAAATAATATTGTCATTTATCATATTTATTAATTGAACCATACAAAGTATCATAATTAACAAATATGCCCCTAAAACTCTTTCTTTACAATTTCGCCCTTACTTAGTGAAAAATTTCACAAATAAACATAGTCTAATTTGAGAATTATAATTGATTAATCAAAACCAATTACACAAGTCTTACAAGCAATATTATCTCAACTAGTGGGGGGACCATGGGTCTATATAACCGAGCTTCCAATAAGTAGATCAAGAATTTAGCACTAAAATTCACTAACTTATTAATTCTTCGTTGAATCCACGCATAGAACTTAGAATTGCACTCTCAGTATATAGAATGCTCTATATGTTCCACCATATAGACACATCATTAGTTATCCATTGTTATAATCCTATTGTGATCAATGATCCTCTATATGAATGATCTACACTGTAAAGGGATTAAATTACCGTTACACCCTACAATGTATTTATTCCTTAAAACACTTGACCCCGTATAAATGATATTTCAGCTTATGTGAAATGAGTACTCCACCATTTATGTTCGTTTGGTCAAGCTCGAAGGAGATCATCCTTTGCTTACTATTCGCTAGATAGAAGCTATAGATTCCGTGTTTATGATAGCGCTCCCACTCAATTGCACTACCGTGTTCCCAAAATGTACGTATCACCCTGAACTAAAAGTAGGCTTAACTAACAAATCAAAGAACACGAATAGCCTTTCAAGATTGAGCCTAATCATAACAGGATTAAGAACATTTGATCTAGGATCAACTTGGCGATATTGACTTGAATAGATATTACGGTAAGTTTAATAAATCTAAGTCAAAGTTCAATATCGGTCCCTTCCAATGCATACTCCATGCATCCAACCTGAGCTTTACTTTAACCAATGCTCTGGAAAGAACATAGTATTTCTCCAAATACAAGTAAACTCTTGTTGTAGATTATCATATCAGTAAAACACTGTGTCTGATAAATCTAGGAAACTTTATTCACATAGTCATGTTTACTTTCCAATGTGTTGACGGCACAGTAAACAGGATCAAGTATGTGAAAAGGGTTTCAGATGAATTTATACATTATGTACATATAATCATGAAATAAATCATGTGAACCATGCAACATTAAATGTTATTTCTGATCTATATTAATAAGTAAATCTGATTATATTGAAATGAGTTTTATTTAGGGCATAAAACCCAACATCACTATCATTTGCTTGGGTTTACCCATCTGTTATACTTAGTTTGTATATTATACGCTAAGTGTCTTCGCAGTCATTATATCTTGCTTACGTCTACTCATGCTTAACGAGGTTGATGCCTCGCCTTGTGCATCCCTTGACGTATGGTTTCTCGCTAATGTATGAGGCAACAGTTTGTATATTTTTATCTCGCGTAAGACCTTATAGTCAACAATTTATAAATATACTCTCTCACTTCGGCATTTAATGAGTTATTCTATTTTCAAATATAATTACCGCCTACTCTTTCCAATCTGACATGTGTTTTCCGTTGAAATAGTACTCAAATTTTTGGTATAATACTTAGTTCCTTTGAATAAGTGATATGAATGATTAAAAATATGCCATCTACCATAAAAATTAAACCCAAAAGGTATACAATAATTATAATAAAAAATAAATACCGTCTTCTTATACTTCTTAAGTTATAAATACAATACACACATATGCACATATATAATATACTTTTGTTTAAGTATTAGAAGTAATAATATGTAATAAAGTTTAAATTTATACACTACAGACTTGTAATCAAAAATTAGGTTGTAATCTTACATAATTAATAATGTCTAATGGACTACACTTGCACACATATAGTACAATAAATTTGTTTTGGCCTTAGAATAATAATACATATGGTTTAAACTTGTAAACCTATAACCACAAATATGGTTATAAATTTGAATATAACATACAATGTTTGGATTGTGTTCTTGAACTAAGGGGAGCAACATATAATGGCAAATATTTCACAATTAATTATATTTTTTTAATTAACCAATTAATAGATTATGTATAGACTAGCGGTAATTGAAAACTTATTTATAATTTAAAGTTATTATGTTTGGTTTATATAATATAATATATATAGTCTTGGTTAAATTAATTAATTATTAATTAATTTTTTTATTATATAATATTGTAAAAATTAAGGAATTTCAAATTAATTTTTCTCACGTTGTAATTTATATTAATTAGCTAGTTAAAGATATTTTTTAAACTTCAAATAACAAAAAAATTTCATACTTATTAGGGATATTTTTTAAAATTTAAATAAATACTATATATATTTAGACTTATAGTTAGATATATTTATATTTATATATATATAATGAATAAAATAAATGTTTAAAATTCATTATGATACATATTTATATTTATATTTATGGGTGACTACTCAATGGTTATATTTTTATTATAACCATCATGGTTACATTTTTTTTACCTATAATAGTAGGTTACCAATAGGTAAAACTTCCTTTTTTAGAATTAATTAATTATAATTAACTATTTTTTAAATAATTAAATAAATATTTAGCAAGACCTTTTTTAGCAATTAAAATTTATAAATAATTTTTTTATTTATATATAAATTTCTACTATAATTATTTTGCCATTTAAGCCATTTAATTATAATATTTACAATTTTTTTTACAAAAATTAAACTTATTTTCATATAAATTAAAATTATGTCCTTATAATAAATTTTTAAATAATTTTTTTTTTTTACAATTAGATGATGAAGCCTCAAACCTTACGAGAGTAAACAGCATGCCTAACCATTAAGCTACCCCTCTTATATCTCACTCTTGAACCAGCTATATACACCCCTGTCTTAAACCAATATTAAAGAACAGAAAATAATAACGAATATTACTCTTTAGTTTAGTAATTTATTAGTGTAAGAACATATTTGGTTGTTGGTGTGAAGAGTGGTGACTTGTTAAATAGAACTATTGGCTCACTTAATCAATTAATGAAGAATATATGAATTTTTTATTCTCTCTAGACCTTCCCATTTCTCTCAATTCTTATGTCTCTACTATCTTCTTATACAAGCTAAAACAATAATTTTGATTTGATCATCCAATGAGAGTTTCCACAATTTCCTACAATGAAGAACCTTTCATTGAAAGCATACATAATGACACTGTAAAGGCATATGATATAATCCTAATACTGCATACATATTTTCCTTTGATGACCAAACAGTAAAAATTCCCAAAGAATGACATAAATGAATACAATTGCACTTGCCTTTATTTCTTCAATGGTGGGTTATATAGAATCATTATCCATTGTCAACAAAATCTAAATCAACCAAAACCACATAAATATATAGATGGTTGGCGCACAATAAATGGTGGAGTGTAGAGGTTTTGGAGTAAAAGTGTAGATCGTCGTCTGGTAAGAGATGGTGGACGTGGTCTTGGGCAAGGAGTGATGGACAACCGGGCAATGAACGTAATCTTCAAACACAGTTTCAAACCATCTGCCATTAAGTCCCTCTCTTCTTTCTCATCGTATTGGTTCTCACCGTAATCTATTTTATTTTTTACTTTTTAAATATTTAAATATTAAAATTAAATAATTAAGTGTAATAATTTTAAATTATAATTATAAATATAATAAAATTTTAATTATGAAATTATATGTGTATAATTTTAAAAATTATAAAGAGTTTTGTTATAAAAATTTAAATAATTTAAGTGTAAAAAAATTGCTAAAAGATCCTTATTTAATAATAAATTGCAAATTATTAATTAATAATTATACTTAATTTAATTTTAAAATATAATTAATCTTAATTAAAGTTTTATAAGGAATAAATTAACAGGTTAATATCAGGTTACAGGTTATTTTTTATTTATTTTTAATTTAATTTCTAAATAAATCACAACCATTTAATAGTGATCCAATGGCTACAAAAAATGTAACCATGATGGTTACAATAAAAATGTAACCATTGAAACATCCTCCTTATATTTATATATACATGTTATTTGCGTAGCTAGTTTAGAAAAATTTTGGCCATTAGATTTGACAACATGCACATAATTTGTGAGGTGATAAATATTAAACAATTATTTGATGAGATTAGACTAAATTCTTAAGTTTGTTTTGGTGTTTAATTAATTATTAATATTAATTTAAAAAAATAGAAAAATTAGAGAATTAAAGAGGGAATAAATAAAATTATTTGGTTTACTTATCTAATTTTTATTTTTAAATATATATAATAATATTATAAAATTAATAAAAAAATATTCTGTTAATTAATAAAAAACTTGTTAAAGTGAAAATCCAAAAGGAATCCCTAAACCAAAAATTCTTCCACATTTTATATAGGATAAATATGTTAGTTCAGAATTCTTTGCTATATTTTATATTTTATATCATCATATCTCACTCATTCAATTTAAAGATTTAACAACCTAAAAAAATTACAAACTGGACCGATTAGTTGTCTACTATAAAATAAAGCAACCACACTAAATTTAAAATACATTACATGAACCAAAATTTAAAAGGAAGTTTACCTATATAAATGGTATAGAATAGACACAAAAACACAAAATAGAAAGATTCTAGAAGAAGACAAATTTTAGAATATGAAACTTCATCATTATAGATATGTTATAGACATAGATTTATCCATTTGATAATCATCCTTTGCCCCAAATATTTGATCATAACATTTCGTAACAATGTTTTGTGGCAACTTATAACATGATTTTTAAAGGTAAAAAGTTCAAAGTAAATACCAACAGTTTGCATTTTATTTAGTAATAGAGACAAGCATCAACAATAGTAGTGGTTGATGCAAAGCTTAGCAAACATAGACTTGATCCATAGGTAATAATAAGATGATTTTATTAGAAAAAGCACAACATCTGCACTGTTAATTACTTAGCCTGTCTTGAAAGTGAGAAGATTCTCAAATGCAACTTGGGCGTTGGTGATACTAGGTGGGGGGCAGATTTTTGGGCATCCCACAACCTTATAGTTGCACCAACAACGAGGGCAACGAGACCTGTCACAGGCGCAACTTTCACTGCAGTTTGATGGACACTTTCCCTTTCTCGAATCACTACGAACACACACCAACTCCCCAGCTTCTTCGTTACATTCACAACTTACACATATTGTCGGTCCTGAATGTAAAAGAATATTTTAATTAACACATGTATATATTAAAGTATTTTTGTTCAGAAAATAAAATTGAAGTTAACTAATAGAATGTTCTACAACTTATTTTAAAAGTATACACCTTCATTATTCAACCAATCAAAAGTATAAGAAAATGCTCTCAATTATGAGAGCAAAAGTAACGCTCCTATCCTACCTAAGAAAAATCCTATAAATATAAAAAAATTTACAATTTTGTATACTTTATATTAATTACGAAAAAAAAAACTACTGTTAGTAGTAATTAATAAATATTTGACTATCATAACTTATTTTTATGAGATACCAGTATCAGTTATGTTGTCATAATCATATTTTTTTAGTTGTTCTTTAATATCGTGCTTTTATGAAATACCACGATTTCAACTATATTGCCATAATCCTATCTTTTTAGTTAGTATTCTTTAATATCATGATAACATTTGATTTATAAGTTACTACCATTGTGTAATTTGAACAATTGTATATTATTATGTGAGCAATATTTATGTTAAAAATCATATGATGATGATATTGTGTCAAAAGTAAAGCCTTTTGGTCGTTGATGGAGGAAAAAAAAAGAAAGAAACTGACCAGGTGGTGGACAAAAGGGATCAGAATGATCATTAACAAAAAGCCCCATAAGATCCACACGAGCATGTGCTGTTGCAGCCACAAGTGCCAACAGTAGCAACACGAGAAAACCCTTGTTGAAAGCCATGGATATTAATTGGTTAATTTGGATTGGAATGAGTAGTGTGGAGTAAAAGGGGTAGAACTCGACATATTTATAGCCAAGACAAGAGGCCTACGAATATATAATTATGTATATATATATATATATGAGGGTAGATATGTAACTCTATTTTATTGTTGAATTGTAGCACTGTTGTAGTCCAATCAAATCTCACATAAACAAGTGTAAGAGATCATAAAATTGTAGTAGTTAATCTACACATAGGATTCGTTTGCATAATTGTTGTGATAGAAAAATGTTTGACAATTGTAGTTAAAAAATAATTTATTGAACAATTTATAGAAAAAATATAGTTAAAAATTAAAGTTAGAAAAAACTTATTTTTGCTAAAAGACTATAATAAATTATTTTATATTAAAATTATATTTAATTATTTATTATAGATTTTTTGAAGAAATAAAATATTTAAAATAAATAATATTAAAATTTTATTTTAAATATTTTTATTTTATTATAAACAAATCACTTCAACTTAAATTTTTTTAAATAAAAAAATATAATGTAAAAATATTATAAATTATTTTTATCAAATCCATATAAATTTATATTAAAAAAAATAATTAAAAATATGTAATAATAATAAAAAAAATTATATCATATATTTTTTTATATATTTATGATTATATATAATGAATTAGATTATAATATTATTGTAATTATAATAAAATCTTAACAACTTACATCATTTTAAAATTTATAATTTAACAAACAATTAGTGAAAGTTTTTTCACAAATTTCCTAAAGTTAATTTTTCTTACCACACAACTATAATTATTTTTTCCATATTAGAGTTGTGCTAAATTGGCTCTTAATTTTTTATTTTATACATAATTTTGAATGTAATAATATCTGACCAATTTATATATTTCCTCAAAATCTGTCTGGATATCGATAGAAGGCCAATTTGTATTGGTTTGGAATATTGTAGATGTAGACCTATGGAGGTAAAAACAAAAACTACTCTTGTTCGTATTTTAGGAGATGCCGAAAGGATAAGCCTCTACCACTTTTTTTCCCTTAACAGCCACCAACTGATCAATCAAATCCACCTTCATTAGTTTTGGTTTGTCTTTAGTTGAATATAATTTGCGCATGCGAGAAATGTTTCACAATTTTTTTTTTTTTTTTTGTATTTTAACTTAATGGTATATAATTATAAAGTAGAACTTTCATCCAAGAATAAGTAAATTATATTCTAATTAAGATGTTACTTTAGAAAAAAAAATTAAAATACTAAAAAATATCAATGTAACAATAATAACAATATCTTACTTGACCTCAGGAATTACTGAGCATTGTTATTTTCCCTCAAAGTGTTACTAAGAAAGTGGAAAAATTATGCAGGGAGTTTCTTTGGGGAAGTAAAGGTGATAGGAGCAAAATGCACATGACCTCTTGAGAGAAGGTTTGTCTTCCTAAGTCTTATGGTAGCATCGGTTTCAAAGAAGGATCTAAGTGGAATCATGCGGTGATTTCAAAGTATGTTTGGGCTATCATGTAGAAAAAAGATCTTCTTTGGGTTAAATGGGTGAACCTAATTTACCTCAAAGATGAATCTTTCTGGTCCTACAACCAAAAACCTGACACTAGCTGGTACTGGAAAAAGTTATGCAGGCTGAGATTAAAACTTTCGAGGGATGCGATTATGAGGGCTGGTAAGAATGGTAAGTTTAAAGCTGCCACTCTTTATAATAGTCTTCTTATTCAGAAAAGGGACCCTTATAGTAAAGCCATATGGAGCTTTTTGAGTTTGCTAAAGCATCGGTTTATTCTTTGGCAAATTGTCAGTTCTCACCTTCTCACTCGTGACAATTTGAGCAAGTTTCATATCCCTCTTGAGTCACGGAATTGTCCTGTTTGTGAAGATCAGTTGGAATCACATGACCACCTCTTTTTCAGGTGTGCCTTCTCTCGAACCAGTAGGGTTCCTGCTATAAGCTAAGCATCATCAAGATCAAAGACAACTTGAGCAATGTTCTCACAAGAATCAGCACGACTTACGACTCTGCAGCGTGACTTACGATTATGAAGGATATATTGCTTAGTATCTTTACACTTGAGTGATACCTAACTCATAACAGTAATATCTATTAAGCATGACCCATAATGCACACTATCACTATCTCAGAAATCTCTTAAAGAAAATTTAAAAGAACATTTTGAGAGAAGAACACTAGAAATTTATTTAGTAGAAAGTTTTCTAATTCTTTTTTAGGTCTATCATTCCCTTTGATGCAGCAAAATCGGTTTCCACTAAAAAATGATGGTCGATGAGGTGGAACTCAAATTTTGCTATTCCCATCTTGATTGCAATCAGTTCTTTGAGTGTTGAATGATAATGGAGCTGGGAATCTTTGAAGTGTCCACTCTTGTATCCACATATTCGTCTTTTTCCCTGTTCATCTTGCTCTAGAAGGACAGCACCCCAATGTTGGTCACTGGCGTCTGTTTGAAGAACACGTTTTCCGTCAGAAGGAATCTATAGAGGTGGTAAATTTTGCATGATTTCGTTCAGTTTTTTGACTGCCACCGTTTGGTCATGTGACCATTCTGGACTATTCTTTTTGAGCATATCGCTGAGTGGCCTTGTCAGTACAGACAGTCGGGGAACAAAGTCTCGTAAGTAATTGATGATGCCCAAGAATTGTTGCACCTGAACTTTTGTGAGATTTTCATCTGTGAATTTGAGTAGTTTATGGGCTATATGTGGTTGGGCTTCATATTGTCCTTTGGATAATTTCATCCCAAGGAATTCTATTTGCGTTTGTCCAATAATCATTTTCTTTTCAAACAACATGATACCATGGGCTCTAGTGATAGAAGCAAACTGGGCCAATAACGCTTGATGGGCTTTTGCATCAGGAGAAAAGAGAAAAATATCGTCAATATAGATGAGAGCCTTTTCCAATATTGGGCCACATATTTTGGTCATAGCCTTTTGGAATAGGGAAGGGGCAGTTTTGAGCCCGAAGGGTAGGACGGTCCACTGAAAATGATTATTTGGAATGCAAAAGGCTGTTTTGGGTCGATCATCTGGTTTGATGCCTAATTGCCAAAATCTTGCTTTTAGGTCAAATTTTGAAAAAATATGGGCTTTGGATAAACTGGCAAACAATGAATTCTTATTTGGTATTGGGAATTTATCATCTGCTAAGTACTCATTCAGGGGCTTGTAATTTATGACCAAACTTTGCTTTCCTCGAGCTTGCTCTGATCGATTATTGACATAAAATGCATGACATGCCCATGGAGAGGAAGTTGACTCTATTAAACCCTACTGCTCTAGCTCTTTGCACTCATTGGACGCCATATGTTGGTGTTCTGGATTCATGCCTGGGTGACTAGCCTTTGTAGGGTTGATATCTTCATTAAGCTTAAAAGGAAGGCTTATGAAGAACTGTTGATTTTTCCAAAGAGGATGGTCACATTTCTTCAGGAATTCTGCATGATTATTGGCACATGAGACTTCGATGAGCTCTTTCCTTATCTGAAGAAATGGGTCATGGGGCATTAAGAAATAGTTTGGTATTGTTTCCCATGGAGCAAAATGTCGTTTGTAACCAAGTCCACTAGGGAGAATACGCAAACCCTTCTTCTTTGTATAAAGATCGAATCCAACAATTAAGTCTTTTCCGGGCAATTTTGATCCAATGACTCTGTGAGTAACAGAACACCCTGGGAAGAACTGCAACCGAATCGGTTTGCTGATGAGTTCTGTGCAAAAAATACCTCCATTTGCAGCATGGAAGTATTGTTTCTCTTTCTTCCAATATTCTTTCGGAAGAATATCAGGGTTCATTATTGTGTATGATGCTCCCGTGTCAAAGAATCCGGCCACTTTTATCGGCTTGGCATATTTTGTTGGAAGAACTCGCACAGTGAGGACAGGGGATGGCTGCATTGTGTGAATAGTGGACATTTGATATCATTCTGGAGTGTCTGAATCACTCCATTGTTCGAATGCACAAAGGGATTCTGAGTTGAATTCATCATTGGTGGAGAAGATTGACTCTATGTCGTTCTCTTTAAGAGACATCCCGGTCGTTTGTTGAATATGTGATATGAGCTTGACTGTTTTTCCTTTTGGGCACTGTTTTGCATAATGCCCCTTTTTTCCACACACAAAACATCGATCAGATTTTTTGCGAAAGTCACGCTTCTTTCGTAAAAATTTTATTTTACGTCCCTTGTGTTTCGAGAACTTGAACGTCTTGAACTTGGTTTTCTTCTTTGGGGTTTTGCAGGAACACGAAGATTCAGAAGGGCATTTGATGAGTAAATCTCGTCTGCTACAAACTTTGCCTAGTTTTTTGGATTGCTTCATAAATTCCTGGAGAAATTTCTTCTGGGAGCACATTTTTTCAAGGGCCTTTAAGACTAGTTGGAAATTTCTCCAATTGTAGCATCCGTTAGGCTTTTCCTTGATCGAGAGAGTAGCCTGAAAGTTTCTTTGCAAAGAGGCTCCGGAATAGAGGAAAGGAAGGCTTGCTTTAGATTTGGATCATCAATTCCACCTATATGGTAGATTCGTTTAGTCATTCTTTTGTAATGCTTTTCCAAGTCTCTGAATCTTGGGACTCGTTACTAGTATCTGAATCTTGTGACCAAGTTTCAGAACTCTCTTCAGAATTTTCTTCTTGGTCAGAAGAAGAAGAAGAAGACTGACTATCAAATTCTTCATCTGGTTGGTGGAGCATGGCAGAAATAGGATTATGTTGGGCCATGAATTGCTTTGGCTCTTTTTCGGATAGGAGGGATGCTTGTGGAGGAGAATTGTCTAGGCTTTCCTTTTTCTTCCCCTTTTGGTTTTTTGTTGTTGATTTTCCTCAAGCATTCGTCTAAGTCGGAGAAGTGAGTCTTCTTGCGAAGAGACTGAGAAGGGTGATGTTGGAGAGGTCTTTGGCATGGTTGAGAACTGCCATGGTACTGATGGTGTATTTTCTCCAAAGAGTGTTGTATTTCCTCCAAAGAGTGTTGACTGAGGCCCCGTAGGGTATGATTCTCGTTGAAAAAATTGCTTTTTTAGAGATTCATACTGGGTTTTAAGGGCTTTCATTTCTGCTTCTTTAGCCAAGAATAATGACATTGGAACAGAGTTTGATTTTATGATGGCCATGAGTTCGTCATGCGTCTGTTGAATCTTGTTCGTCAACTTTTCAATGATCGTATCTTGTGATTGTTGTCTGACGATTGTCTCTGTGCGGGTGATGTGGTTTTCTACCCGTTTTAAGATGTGCTTTTGGGCGATCATATTATTTGTTTGCCAATTTAATACTTCTTCGGCTGCTGAGACCTTTTGTAAAGTTCCATCAGCATTCCTAGTTGTAGGATTTTGTATTTTTGGATGGTGGGAAGTGGTGCCCTGATCTTCAGTTTTTTCAAACCTCTTGAGAGGAGGAAATTGTTCATCATAATCAATGGATGGGCTAGAGGTGATCATGTTTGCATTAGGAAGTGATTGAACTAATTTTTGAACAGCTGGCGTTGGAAATTTTTCTCCATGCTTCTTCATCCAATTTGCTTGTCGTTTGTAACAAGGCAAAACTACTATTGAAACTACCTTAAATGCAGGAACAGTGGTCGTCACTCTGTTTCCCAATTTCAACATGTCTCTCAGAAATAATCGGCTGATTGATGCTTTTAAAGTAGAAGTACAGACAGTAGGAGTAGAACAAGACCCAACCTCTCTTGGTGCCACACTCCACTATTAGATGGCATATCGACTTCAGGATCATGCTCTTGATCTTAACATTCCTCAAACACAAGATGCTTTACTCATCTCCGTCGATTCTAAACAGGTACCCACCTGCACACATGTCCCAAAGCAAATGACCACTGAAGAACTCACAAAGCTCTTACCCAAGTCGTGGGTCACCAACTATGAAAAACTTCATAAGCCACAGCATGTGGTTCAGACCACAACTGAACCTTCCTACCATAGAAATGAAGATGGGTCTGTCGAAATTATTTTTGACAGAAGCCAAACAAAAACACCTAGCTGTTTTCACACCCAATATGTCATCACACCAATCCACCCAATAGATGCAGAAATCTTGTACTTCGATTCCCAAGGAAAGCCAATTTATGCTTTTGAATCCTCCGACGGGCATAAATACTGGGGTGTTTGTAACTGCAAAAGTTGTTTAAAAGATGATGAGCCCTCACCACGTCCCACTCCAGGAAGACGACTAAAGAAAAAATTGGAAAGAAGCGACAAAACCATCGGTCTATTAGGCCAACCATCGGGAAAATTTGACTACATAGTCAAATACTCTGCACCAAAGAGCTACACTCAGCCTATGCCAGAACCTACCAGATGGGATTCAGATGATGCTTCACAAGATTCACAGCCTAAGATAGTTTTTCCTTGTTACAAACGACAAGCAAAATGGATGAAGAAGCATGGAGAAAAATTTCCAACACCAGCTGTTCAACAATCAGTTCAATCACTTCCTGACGCAAACATGATCACCTCTAGCCATCCATTGATTATGATGCACATTTTCCTCCTCTCAAGAGGTTTGAAAAAATTGAAGATCAGGGCACCATTTCCCACCATCCAAAAATACAAAATCCTACAACTAGGAATGCTGATGGAACTTTACAAAAGGTCTCAGCAGCCGAAGAAGTATTAAATTGGCAAACAGAAAATATGATCGCCTAAAACCACGTCTTAAAACGGGTAGAAAAACACATCACCCGCACAGAGACAATCGTCAAACAACAATCACAAGATATGATCATTAAAAAGTTGACGAACAAGATTCAACAGACGCATGACGAACTCATGGCCATCATAAAATCAAACTCTGTTTCAGTGTCATTATTCTTGGCTAAAGAAGCAGAAATGAAAGCCCTCAAAACCCAGTATGAATCTCTAAAAAAGCAATTTTTTCAACGAGAATCATACCCTACGGGGCCTCAGTCAACACTCTTTGGAGCAAATACACCATCAGTACCATGGCAGTTCTCAACCATGCCAAAGACCTCTCCAACATCATTCTTCTCAGTCTCTTCGCAAGAAGACTCACTTCTCCGACTTAGACGAATGCTTGACAAAAATCAACAACAAAAAACCGAAAAGGGGAAGAAAAAGGAAAGCCTAGACAATTCTCCTCCACGAGCATCCTTCCTATCCGAAAAAGAGCCAAAGCAATTCATGGCCCCACATAATCCTATTTCTGCCATGCTCCACCAACCAGATGAAGAATTTGATAGTCAGTCTTCTTCTTCTTCTTCTGACCAAGAAGAAAATTCTGAAGAGAGTTCTGAAACTTGGTCACAAGATTCAGATACTAGTAACGAGTCCCAAGATTCGAGTACTAGTGACGAGTCTAAAGACTCAGATACTTCTGATGATGACGTACCCCCTTATTTTATGGCTCAATCTGCAGAAGAAGCATACTCTCAAACCGAGCCTATTGTCAAAAGTTAAGATGAAAGTGAAGAAGATGAAGAAGAAGCAGCTACAAAGAACACAGAATCCAAGCATCACCAAAAGAGTAAATATTTTAAGTTTCAAACTTTTACTCTTGATGACATTCCCCCATGTAAATGGCGAGAGAGATTCCAAGAATTTCAAGCTTGGCTTAGCCTGGAGACACAAAAACCACAGGTACAGACGGGGACGATCCTCTTGAATTTTGTCTCAAGATTCACTGGAACTTTGCAAGATTGGTGGACAAGCTTAGGTGAATATAGACAGATGACTTTCCTGCAACTCCCATCTGTCGCAAATGCCCTAAGCCATCTCTATGTCGAATTTTGTGGCCAAGATGCACAAGTAACTGAAAGACTTAGAGCAGAGTTTTTCAAGCTCAAGTGTTGTTCAATGGACAAAAGAGACTTGGAAAAGCATTACAAAAGAATGACTAAACGATTCTACCAAATAGGTGGAATTGATGATCCAAATCTAAAGCAAGCCTTCCTTTCCTCTATTCCGGAGCCTCTTGGCGAAGAAACTTTCAGGCTACTCTCTGGATCAGGGAAAAGCCTAACGTATGCTACAATTGGAGAAATTTTCCAACTAGTCTTAAAGGCCCTTGAAAAAATGTGCTCCCTGAAGAAATTTCTCCAGGAATTTATGAAGCAATCCAAAAAACTAGGCAAAGTTTGTAGCAGACGAGATTTACTCATGAAATGCCCTTCTGAATCTTCGTGTTCCTGCAAAACCCCAAAGAAAAAAACCAAGTTCAAGACGTTCAAGTTCTCGAAACACAAGGGACGTAAAATAAAATTTTTACAAAAGAAGCGTGACTTTCGCAAAAAATCTGATCGATGTTTTGTGTGTGGAAAAATATATTCAACAAACGACCGGGATGTCTCTTAAAGAGAACGACATAGAGTCAATCTTCTCCACCGATGATGAATTCAACTCAGAATCCATTTGTGCATTCAAACAATGGAGTGATTCAGACACTCCAGAATGCTATTAAATGCCCACTATTCACACAATGCAGCCATCCCCTGTCCTCACTGTGCGAGTTCTTACAACAAAATATGCCAAGCCGATAAAAGTGGCCGGATTCTTTGACACGGGAGCATCATACACAATAATGAACCCTGATATTCTTCCGAAAGAATATTGGAAGAAAGAGAAACAATACTTCCATGCTGCAAATGGAGGTATTTTTTGCACAGAATTCATCAGCAAACCGATTCGGTTGCAGTTCTTCCCAGGGTGTTCTGTTACTCACAGAGTCATTAGATCAAAATTGCCGGGAAAAGACTTAATTGTTGGATTCGATCTTTATACAAAGAAGAAGGGTTTGCGTATTCTCCCTAGTGGACTTGGTTACAAACGATATTTTGCTCCATGGGAAACAATACCAAACTATTTCTTAATGCCCCATGACCCATTTCTTCAGATAAGGAAAGAGCTCATCGAAGTCTCATGTGCCAATAATCATGCAGAATTCCTGAAGAAATGTGACCATCCTCTTTGGAAAAATCAACAGTTCTTCATAAGCCTTCCTTTTAAGCTTAATGAAGATATCAACCCTACAAAGGCTAGTCACCCAGGCATGAATCCAGAACACCAACATATGGCGTCCAATGAGTGCAAAGAGCTAGAGCAGTAGGGTTTAATAGAGTCAACTTCCTCTCCATGGGCATGTCATGCATTTTATGTCAATAATCGATTAGAGCAAGCTCGAGGAAAGCAAAAGTTGGTCATAAATTACAAGCCCCTGAATGAGTTCTTAGCAGATGATAAATTCCCAATACCAAATAAGAATTCATTGTTTGCCAATTTATCCAAAGCCCATATTTTTTCAAAATTTGACCTAAAAGCAGGATTTTGGCAATTAGGCATCAAACCAGATGATCGACCCAAAACAGCCTTTTGCATTCCAAATAATCATTTCCAGTGGACCGTCCTACCCTTCGGGCTCAAAACTGCCCCTTCCCTATTCCAAAAGGCTATGACCAAAATATATGGCCCAATATTGGAAAAGGCTCTCATCTATATTGACGATATTTTGCTCTTTTCTCCTGATGCAAAAGCCCATCAAGCGTTATTGGCCCAGTTTGCTTCTATCACTAGAGCCCATGGTATCATGTTGTTTAAAAAGAAAATGATTATTGGACAGACGCAAATAGAATTCCTTCGGATGAAATTATCCAAAGGACAATATGAAGCCCAACCACATATAGCCCATGAACTACTCAAATTCCCAGATGAAAATCTCACAAAAGTTCAGGTGCAACAATTCTTGGGCATCATCAATTACTTACGAGACTTTGTTCCCCGACTGTCTGTACTGACAAGGCCACTCAGCGATATGCTCAAAAAGAATAGTCCAGAATGGTCACATGACCAAACGGTGGCAGTCAACAAACTGAAAGAAATCATGCAAAATTTACCACCTCTAAAAATTCCTTCTGACGGAAAACGTGTTCTTCAAACAGACGCCAGTGACCAACATTGGGGTGCTGTCCTTCTAGAGCAAGATGAACAGGGTAAAAGACGAATATGTGGATACAAGAGTGGACACTTCAAAGATTCCCAGCTCCATTATCATTCAACACTCAAAGAACTGATTGCAATCAAGATGGGAATAACAAAATTTGAGTTCCACCTCATCGGCCATCATTTTTTAGTGGAAACCGATTTTGCTGCATCAAAGGGAACGATAGACCTAAAAAAGAATAAGACAACCAATACTCAACTTTTGAGATTGGCAACATGGTTTGATCATTACTCTTTTGAAATAAAACACCTTCCCGGAAAAGAAAATATCTTGACCGACCTCCTATCTAGACCTAAGTCTATAAATATGGTATCCTCACACCCACTCAAAACCATCCCTTTAATCAGCCACAACTCGTCCCATACCATACCATTCCATACATATATATAATGGCATCATCATCATCATCATCGCAAAAGAATTGCTCATTTCCCTGCTCATTTCCCCGAGATGCAAAGCTCATCCTTTTTAAATCCAAAAAGTCAGCAAAGGAAAAAGCCTCTCACAGGGCTATTTATACTCACGAACAGATTCTCTCCAAACTTGGACCCTATTTTCAATATGATTTTTTGATTCACCCAAAGTATCCTTTTGCCCATCTCGTCCCCTTTTGAACTGCACTTTTCACTCCAAAGTCCATAGCCCATCTTTTTTGGTACCTAACATGCCTCTGTACAATGGCTGTCGAAGTCCAAACTATGGCTCTTCACACTGCTATACAGTCGTTCCTCGAACAAGAAAAAAATAAACCAGCCTACGAAATCCAAATGGACATTTTGTCTTGGTGCGCTCCCCTAGAGGAGTGGCAAAAAATACTCTGGGATGAATGGGAAAAGGTTCGCAACAATCGACACGTCTTTATTTATCCATCAGGACCACATGTAGCCAACATGATGGATTGCTATACAGTCTTCTTTATCAGTCTTAATGCAAAATTGGACGAGAATAAGAAAATAGTTTGCAATCCCACTTTTGAACTATACGGATCCCAGGAAGCACCTTTCAGAGAGCAAGATGCAGAGTACAGAGATCTCCAAAAGATTATCTTTGAGAAAAATCAGACTATTCCACCAGAAATTTGGCCAAGAATGGAAGATGATGCCCCATGGGAAATGTTCCCCTCAGATTATTCACAACGCATAGCAAGGGCTCTAGAAAAGTTCCAAATTTCCGAGAATAGTCACAATCAGGTCCAAGCCCCTAAAGCAAAAAAGGCAAACTCATCACTATTCAAAGAAACAGACACTGTGGGGGTCCTACTCCGTAAGACAAGCATTTTTGAAGATTCACAAGATCCATACATGGACCAAGAAATCAACCAGGATCCCTATCTCTTTCAGTACAATGGATTGGAATGGGAGATCGTCTATTCTGATTATGATGCATGTCCACCAGCTGGAAGTGATGAAGAAGATGAACCATCAGGTTGGCACCCACTTCAAGAAGACCCCAATTATGACTTAGACTACAATGCTGATCACGAGCCAATTATCGACCGCTAATAAGAAGAATGAAAGAATTCCAAATCTCCTATTTGTGTAAGATAGCAATAAGTGGAAAAATTCTTTATAGTCATGATGTTTGTAGGAATTTTTTTTTATCGTTTGGCATTTTCTATGTTTGTCAGTTAGTCAGTTTGTCCATTTGTTGTCAGACTGTCTTTTTCTCCGTTTCTCATTTTGTTGGTTTGTCCTTTTGTTGTCAGAGTGTCCTTTTGTGTGTTTGTTTGCTTATAGGAAATTTCTAGGAAGTTTCCTATTTTGTATGGTACTTCATGTAAATGGCTATATATAGAGCCATCCTTTTCATTGTAAGGACATCAAAAAACTTTCTACTAAATAAATTTCTAGTGTTCTTCTCTCAAAATGTTCTTTTAAATTTTCTTTAAGAGATTTCTGAGATAGTGATAGTGTGCATTATGGGTCATACTTAATAGATATTACTGTTATGAGTTAGGTATCACTCAAGTGTAAAGATACTAAGCAATCTATCCTTCATAATCGTAAGTCACGCTGCAGAGTCGTAAGTCGTACTGATTCTTGTGAGAACATTGCTCAAGTTGTCTTTGATCTTGATGATGCTTAACTTATAGCAGTAACCCTACTGGTATCAGAGCCATAACTCATACTATCCTATTGACGAGTCTCTGCTTTCCACAATGGCTAATTTTGACGAATCATTAAGCTCGCTCAGTACTCTTTCCGCCCCTCTTGCACTTACACCCTCTCCTACTTGTCGCAAATAAACTTCTAATAAGCTAGACTTCCTTTGTGAACTTTCTTATGTTCTAGACGAAAATAAAATTACGTCTGATTTTCTTCCTCTCTTAAATCCATATCAACCTTTCACCAAGACCCCTTCCTCTTTTACTAGATCCATTAAAGCACTTATTAAACCATCTTTCAAAGCTTCAAAAGAATACATTCAAGCCTCAAAATTCAGTCAGTGCCAACTTGCACCAACACCAGAGGTCCAATTTGTAACTCTTGAAATCCCCCCTGAACTCCCTCTGCAATGGATGGCACAGGGGTATACCCACATCCACTTTGGTGCTATTCGACTTGCTCTCAATTATCATGGTCGTAAAGGCCTTCCGGTTAGCGCTCGTATTGGTCTTCTTGATACTCGAATGAGGAAATATCAACATGTCAGTATAGCTACTATTAAAACTACCTTAAATGCAGGAACAGTGGTCGTCACTCTGTTTCCCAATTTCAACATGTCTCTCAGAGATAATCGGCTGACTGATGCTTTTAAAGTAAAAGTACAGACAGTAGGAGTAGAACAAGACCCAACCTCTCTTGGCGCCACACTCCACTATCAGATGGCATATCGACTTCAGGATCATGCTCTTGATCTTAACATTCCTCAAACACAAGATGCTTTACTCATCTCCGTCGATTCTAAACAGGTACCCACCTGCACACATGTCCCAAAGCAAATGACCACTGAAGAACTCACAAAGCTCTTACCCAAGTCGTGGGTCACCAACTATGAAAAACTTCATAAGCCACAGCCTATGGTTCAGACCACAACTGAACCTTCCTACCATACAAAAGAAGATGGGTCTATCGAAATTATTTTTGACAGAAGCCAAACAAAAACACCTAGCTGTTTTTACACCCAATATGTCATCACACCAATCCACCCAATAGATGCAGAAATCTTGTTCTTTGATTCCCAAGGAAAGCCAATTTATGCTTTTGAATCCTCCGACGGGCATAAATACTTGGCCGATCAGGTGTATATATTAATTGGAAAGCTTGGCTAACTTTGAATAATTCTAGTCTGATAAGAAGAATTTAAATTGCCATTCTTGCTGTTGTGTGCTATGGTATTTGATTGAACAGGAACAGATGTATTTTTGACAATTGTTCTAGAACTGATTTGTCTATAATTGCTGAGGTGAAAAGCATTGTTTTGTATAGATTACATCTTGTAAAAAATAGAAAAATGTCTAGACAGGAGAGATTATTTGTCAACAAGATTCGATGTAATTAATTTTTTGTTGTGGTTGGCTCTTTAGTTTGTTGGTGAGAGCTTTGAGGGTGTATTTGCTAAGTTGATTAATGAATTTTCTTCTTAATAAAAAAAATAACAATAAATAATTATTAGTACTATATCATAATAAAATTATTTTAGAGTAAATATAATATTTTATACACGTATTATAATTTAGAATAAAATTATTAATTTTACGTAAGTAAATTTATAAAATATATGTATATATTTTATTAAAATGTAATTATTCTTATATAGAGGTATACTTTGTTAATACGAGACTTAAAAAATGTATAGTTAATTACAATTTAGAGGTTATTCTTATTTATAATTGGCCCAAATTGACACTTGATTTTTTCATAACAAATTAAAAGTTATTCTTGAATAGAGTATTTTTATATAGATGTTCTACTATATAAACTAAGAACACTTCGCGTGTTGTTTATAAATATTTTTAATTATATATATAAAAATCATTTTAAGTACCATTTCTATCTTAATTCACAATATTATAATAATAATAATAATAATTTACTCAATTAATTTTATAAATATGCCCTCGACTATAATGACTTTATTATTGTTAGGTTATTTATGAACCGTGTCTCCTAATCTGAGCATAGATTTTATTTTATTTTTTTGAGTACAATGAGCATAGACTCTTAATGTGTAAAATAATAATAATTATAATGTAAAATGAGAAAAATAATACAAAAAAAAAGTAACAATTAGAATAATAAATAGAATATTTTTTTTTCCCGAACTATGCTTTTCTAAACTTTTTTTTTAATTTTTTTTTCCGAACTATAACTATCATTGCAAATGCCATTTTTATTTATATCTATTCCTTTTCTTAAATAATTAGCTGACATAGCTGTATTTAAACTAAACATTGATATATTCATATAAAAAGAAATTTTTTCCATAAAAAAAAAAAAAAAGTAAAAATTGAGAAATTATTCAAAAATGGGAAGATCTAAAACAAAAAAAACATCTAAAAAATTAAAACTCAACATAAAGATTAAAAATATTGTTTAATCCAAAGAAGCGCTAAATATTATAGGAACAAAAGATCAAAAATTGAAAGAATTTAAACCAAAAAAAAATAATTTTAAAAAATGAGAAATTTATAAATTCACTATAAAATACTGAATTAATAAAATGGAAATATAAGATGAAGATGCTATAATAAAAAATCATTAATTAAAATTAAAATTTTAAATATTAAGAAAGAATAAATATAGTGAACTAAAACCCAAATAAGTGGTAAATATGAAATATCGTATATTTTTCTTATTTGAATTTTGTTTTTAAAATTATCAATAAATATAATTTTGAATCTGAAATAGATATTTAATAAAGTAATTTACATTTTGTTAGATTATTTTTATTTTATTTTTGAATCATCAGTAATCAAAATTTGAATCTGAAATAGATATTTGATAAAATAATTTATGTACTTTTTTTTAGATTGTTCTTAATAAAATATTTAATTATTAAGATATTTTTGAAAAAAAAGTACTTAATATGATTTTTTGAATAATTAAAATAAAATAATATTAACAATAATTAAAATAAATCATAATATTGTAATGATTTTGTTGGTGAGGATGGTTATGCGATTTAGTTAGTAATATTTTTTTTTTTGTTTATTATTAGTCAATATAAATTATAAAAAGAAAAAAAATAGAATTTATATGAGATTTAGCTAGAAATACTTTTTATTAATTTAACTTTAATAAAAAATAGAGCATTTAAAACTAAGATTGCCATGTACACGTGCCCCTCAAATTATGCATATATGTTTATGTTGATCTCAATAAGTGATTAACCGATAGCAGGGTCGTATAGATCTGATGTTTGCTACGAGTTGCACACACAAGAATGGAAAGTAATAAACACACAGATTTGTTATAGAAGTTTTACTCCCTTGTGATAGCGGGTAATGATCTACTCTCATTTTGGTGGTATTGATGCCTAGAGATAATACTATTCAGATCGCTATATGTAGGAACTGATATAGCTCTCTATAAGGATACAAAACATGGATCAAGTAGGCAGATCTCTAATGAGAGAGATGAATGGCCTTAGAGGCGTGAGAGAGAGAGAGAGAGAGAGAGAGAGAGAGAGAGAGAGAGAGAGAGAGAGAGAGAATATGGTTTCAGACTTAGAGTGATTTGGAGGCTAGGTTAAGATTTTGTGACTTAGCCTTTCTAGGTTAGAGTTAAGGCCTTTATATAGGAAGCCTGAAACCCTAATTTACAATGAAACCCTTAGATATTTATATATAAATTGATTAAATACAAAAGACTAAACTAACCCTTGAAAGCAGATATTTCCATCAGTTTGCTGGGTTGTTAAGGCCGCGCCAATTCCCAAGTAGCTTGTTGTCCACATTTTGGGCTACGCATAGAGTCTTGCTAGGTTAGTCCTAGCCACCCATAGACCTATAGGGGAGGTCTGGCCAGCCATGCTCCTACCAGGACCTGGCAAGTCATGTGTCTGCCACGATCCTGCAGGTCACTATAGCTTTACCAAGAGGAGGCCAGCTTTGTACACCATTTCCTTGTAGAGGCCAAATTCCCTTGGTCGAATGGAAGCTCCCTTGGTCCAAAAGTTACTTTTTGGCCGGTCAGCTTGTGCCCAGATCCTGACTGGCCTATTTGCTCACTCTGGCCAGCCTATAGGCTTCTCTTCACCGGCCAAGGATGTTTATATAGCTCCTTGAGGGCTCGCTATATGCATCTAAGCCCAAAGTAAACATATAGGTACAGACACACACTAATTTGGATAGATCCTATCATGTTACTAGGTTTATACACAGATGAAAGAAGACTGCAAAATTTACTTGTTACAAATTATTTATTTGACCTATTGACAATTGAACCATTGGTTATAATCATATCATTGGATCTGTCAATAAGTTAACTATGGCAATTTAGATCAAACAATAATAGGTTTTATAAAAACAAGTTTTAATAATAAATAATATATTAAACACACACATGCAACAAACTGGATAGTTGGATATAGAATTTATTTAATTTAAATTAATTTTCAAAAAATCTAAATAATAAAATATTATTTTTGAAAATTAATTAAATTAAAATAAATAATTAATTTAAAATTAAACCTATAAATTCGAAAAATTAGGTTTTCAACAAACCTAAATATCTATTCAAAAATGTCAACTAACTTTTCAAAATTTATGTTATTTAAAAAAAACCAAAATAAAATAAAATAATAAATAAATATCATTTCTCTGATTTTATAATTTAATTTAAATAAAATAACAAAAATTTAAAGGGTAACAAAATATCTGGTTATATTTTTAAAATTTCCTAGATTAAAATATATCTTATTTTAAATTTCAAATAAAGTCATTTTATAAAATTAATTAAATAATATATAATATAAAATATCTGACCTTAAATTTAAAAATAAGATAAAATAATCAAATTTTAAAAAATAAGGTAACCAATTAGGCAAAATATCAGATTTTATCTATTTTCAAGTTCAAAATCTACTAATATCTAAAATTGATTAATTTTATTTTGATAATTAGATTTAAGATTTGAAAACTAAAAATCTAAATGCAAAATTGCACAAAAAATTTGAAATTAATTCCATGAAAAGCATGAAAAAATCAAAAAAATTGAAAAAAAAAAAAATTGCATTTGGTGCGGGTGGTATGCATTGCATACCATCTGTGCGCGCAAGGAAGAGGAGTTGCTGAGGATTACCGCACACGCACCTTGCATTGCAGAATTTCTGCGCGCGTGAGGGGGATTCAGACAACATATGGGCGAGTACCTTCCGACAAGCCCCTATCTGAATGTGCGTGCACCCCGAGTGACACTCGGGTGTCCGCGTGTGCATGTAGGCACTCGTTTCCTATTTTTTTTTTTCAATTTTTCAAAAAATCATAACTAATTCAAATAAAATTGAAATCAAGCTCTATTCAAAAGTAAATTGCTTAATTTTTTCCATCCTATCCAAGAAAAATAATTACAGAATGAAATTCTAACTATTTTACGTAAAAAATTTGCAAACATCAAACAATCATCAATAAACACATAGATCAACATGAATCACATCCAAATCATACATACATCATTTTAAATCCATATTTCTTGAAAGTAAATCAATTACCATGGCTCTGAGGCCAGTTGTTGGAATATATTTTACCAGGACCTAGATTTACTAACAAGTATGTTTTTAACATTCTAAATATGAACTTTTAAAACGATAAAAATAAACACATAAAAGGTATGAGAAACCTTACATTGGTTGCAGCGGAATGATGAAATGACTCATTCCGCTCAGATCTCTAACCCTTGTATCCTTTCTGTAGCAGAGTATCACCAAGATTTGAGCCCAAAACTCCTTCAGTTGTTTGGATTCTTCACAGTCTTACACACTATGATTGAAGACTAACTTGCTATGGGTAGGCATGTACTCAATCACTAAAGCTTGAATTTTAATGGGGAAGAAGACTATATGATTTCAAATTAGAAGAGAGAAAAGAAGAAGAAGAAGTCTCAAACTCTCTAGTTGTCTGACAAGAAGAAAACTAGGTCAACAGTCATTAGTTGGATTTTGAGACCATTCTTTTCTTTTTATATTAATTCACTTAGGGTTAGGATTGAATTATTTGGAATAAAAAATGATAAAATAATAGCAAAAATAAGAGTTAGTTGCCGACCTTATTTGGGTCCATCACTAGTTAGATTTTTACCATTTTTCTCAACCATTTATCTATTTTTTACAAATACCACTTTTTGTAATTTTAATCCTATAAATGCCAAAACTATTTATTTAATAATTAGTTATCAAATAAAATTGTCATTTACAATATTTATTAATTAGACTCCACAAAGTCTCTTAATTAACAAATAAACCCTAAAATTCTATTTCTTCACAATCAAGCCATAACTTAGTGAAAATTCATAAACTAGACATAGTCTAATTTTAGAATTATAATTGATTAATTAAAATCAATTAACTGAGTCTTACAAGCAGTTTGTCTCAACTAGTATGGGGACCATGGGCCTATATACCCGAGCTTCCAATAAGCATATCTAGAATTTACCAAGTAAATTCCCTAACTTATTGATTCCTCCTTGCACGACTATAGATTTGGAATTGCACTCTCAATTATATAGAAAGCTCTATATGTTCCACGATATAGATATGCTATAAATTATCTACTTGTTATAATCTTAATAATCAATGATCCTCTATAGATGATTTACATTGAGTAGGGAAAAATTTACCATTACACCCTTAAATGTATTTTATCCTTAAAACACTTAGCTACCTATAAATGATATTTCAATGAACTAATATAATCACTAAAATGAGCGCTCTATCATTTATCTCTATTAAAGCCAAGCTCGAAGGAAATCATCATTTCACTTCTATGTTCATATAAAAGCTATAAATTCCATATCTATGATTAGTGCTCCCACTCAATTGAAAGACCATGTCCTTAATCTATATGTCACAAGAAGATTCATTGGTCGACTTTAACGAACAGATTGAAGAACACAAATAATACAATTGAACTAAAACCTAACCATCTCAGGATTGAGATCATTTGATCTAAGATCAACTAGGTGATATTGAATTGAATAGATATTACGGTAAGTTTATCATATCTAGTTCAAGTTCAATATCAGTCCCTTCCGATGCATACTCCATACATCCAACCCAAGTTTACTTTAACAATGCCCTGGAAAGGACATAGCACTTACCCAAGATGCAAGTAAACTACATTGTAGATTATCCTATCAGTTAAACCATGTGTACTGATAAATCATAGGAATACATTTAATCACACAATCTTGATTACTTTCCACTGTGTTGATAGCATAATAAACAAGAATATCAGTGTGATAAGGATTTGGATGAATTTATAAATCAAATAAATAAATGATTGATCACATGAACCAAATAACACATTAAACAAGTAATGAAATTAAATCTGTTTCTTTATTGATAATTGAATAGAAAAGATTACATTGAAATATAGTTTTATTTACGGCACAAACCCCAACATCTAGATGTCTGAAGTGATCAGTTTCACTTTGGCAATTGCCATTTTGGGTGTTTCCACCCACTCTCGGTCCTTGTGGGTTGAAGATTGACCTCTGGGCACCTTGCTCCCCTTGGTAGGAAGTGCTGTCTTTTGGATGGCCAAGGGCGCTTTTGCTGGTCGCTCACCAACCATGGGCTATACAATGAGGGGTGTTGCTGTGCTAGAGATCCCTAGCTAACCCCCTATGTCGTTGGTCGCTAGGATTTGGCTATTCTCGTCATTAGGCCTTTGAGGAAAGGTCTGTCCTCCCTCTGGAAAGGGAAGATGTGTCCCAGTTCTTGAGGAACTAGGTTGGTCAGCTTATCGATAGACCCTCCTTGATCTATCAACGAGTCTTCCTTAAAGTGGATCTTTGATGAGATCCTGTCCTCTCCCATCGGTTCTGTCATTGAATCGCTTGATCATATTGTTGGCCTCTCAGTTGCAGCGGTCCAATTTTGCTTGTGAGATCAAATGATGTACTCTGGGTCATCCATCCATCTTAGGAATTCGCATCTCTGCTGAGCGAATCCATCACAATCAGCAGCATGTGGTTCTTAAACTAGGCTTACTTGGCTTAGGGCTTCTCTGAGTCTGGCCAACTCGAGATCCTCTCCTAAGTCCACATGAGGCTCACCAATCGCGGGCTTGCCAACTCCTAGTCCTATTTCTCTAGCGTAATACTGAAGACAAGATCCGGTTGTTGTTCCCAAGGGTTGTGGCCCACGAGTCCTTCCTTCAGTGGGCAACTATAAATAACAAATTACAAGTTTATAGCATTTTATCAGATTGTTAATAAACAATGAACACCCTTGATCAAATAAAATAAAATATTTTTCCTAGCAAAAAATTAAGACCAAATATTACTAGTAAAAATATACCATCAATTTACAGAAAATCAGTTAAATCTAGAAAAAGGCAAATGAAAGAGTTTACCAAACTTACTTTCTATAATCATACAGATCCAAAACCACCATATAACACTATTTTGAATCTTAAAAAAAAAAGAAGACTACACAGGACACATAATATGTGAATCAACAAATATTTAATAAGTGCCAAATAAGAAATCCTTCACATCTACCTAAAGGAATCTATATATATAAGCTATATGGATTCCATCTCATCTTCCTATCAAGACACACAATAATTGTAATCTAAAATAAAGTGAAAATAAATTAAAACCACCATATAACACTATTTTGAATCGTAAAATAAAAAATAAAAAAAAATGACTAACAAGAAGACTACATAGTACACATAACATGTGAATCAACATATATTTAATAGGTGCCAAATAAGAATTCCTTCACATCTACCTAAAAGAATCTATACATTTATATATATATAAGCTATATGAATTCCATCTCGTCTTCCTATCAAGACACACAATAATTGTAATCTCAAATAAAGTTAAAATAAATTAAACATCTTACACCAGAATAGGATCACGATGCAACTCTTATTCAACACATAAAGAACACTAGCATAAAATATTATTCTTTTTAATTTTCCACCATCTAAATTCTTTCCTAAACAATAATTATACTTTAAACTGTGTATATAAGAGAATAGTCACATTAATTATAAGAGTAAAGCCATCAGTAACCCCATATCAAATTTTCTAACGAAATCATCTAATGCCTTATTTATTTTATATTAAATTAACATTTTTATAATATCTTATTTATCATTAAAAAAACTATAATTAAATAGTCCATAAAGAATTAATTATATTGATATTTTTAAAATATGCATTAAACGTTGAATCTAGAATGAGAGTGAATTTTCAGTAGCTTTTTTAACAGCTTTAGGCTTGTCCCCTTGCTGTTTTTTCCTCCAGTCTACAGGTTTCCCTTTGTTGCAATTTGAAACCGAATGACCAAGCAAGTCACAAGCCGCACATTTGGTTGGCAGCCACTCATATTAAACCGGTTGTTCAATCAGTTGCTTCTTATCATTAACAAAGGCAATTGTTCTCGGAGGTTCATCCTTAATCTCAACATCCACAAACACTCTAGCATACTTGATCATGGATCTCTCAAGAGTTATTTTATCAGCCATGATAGGCTTTCTAATAGTGCTAACAAGAGCACTCAAATTCTTCTTTCCCCAGTATTGGAGCCCTAAACCGTTCAACCTTACCCACACAAGGACCGATTTGACCATTCGGGTTATGTCCATATCCTCTGACCATTGTCTTAGTATCATTGGCTTTCTATCAAATGAGGAAAAACCAGTTGGGAACTTGGGCAATGTAATGGAAACAGAAAAGAGTGATGTTGATGGAAAAACAGAGAAAGGGTTGATTGATATTGAGGAAACAGGGGCTACCACAACGATCTTAGATCTACTCACAAGTATGTTGATTAACACCCTAAATATGAACTTCTAAAACAATTATAAAATTAAACACATAAAAAGTATGAGAAACCTTACGTTGGGTGCAGCTGTAACGTCCCCGCTTCAAGCCTCCATTGGGCCCTTACACCCACGGACTAATGGCTCTTATACACGAGTACGCCACTCTGACTGCTTCCTGGATTGATGACTGACCCTACAGACCAACACAAGTGTTTCCAGCGTGCTTTGTCCTCACTCACACGCATCCTGGGAAAACTTCCCAGGAGGTCACCCATCCTTGAAATTACTCCAAGCCAAGCACGCTTAACTATGGAGTTCTTTCGAGATGGGCTACCGAAAAACAAGATGCACCTTGTTGATATAGGTAGTACCAATCAATCCATTTAAGCTCTCATCAACTGTGTAGTCCCATACCTACACAGTCTCAGAATCATCCCACTTGACCTTCCCCAGGCGATGTGGGATTGCACAGCTTACCCGGTATTTCCCCTTACGGATCACGGGACTACTGACTGTCACAATCACCCCCCTTACGGGGTCCGACGTCCTCGTCGACCACACTTCCGGCTGGGTCAAGGCTCTGATACCATTTGTAACGTCCCCGCTTCAAGCCTCCATTGGGCCCTTACACCCACGGACTAATGGCTCTTATACACGAGTACGCCACTCTGACTGCTTCCTGGATTGATGACTGACCCTACAGACCAACACAAGTGTTTCCAGCGTGCTTTGTCCTCACTCACACGCATCCTGGGAAAACTTCCCAGGAGGTCACCCATCCTTGAAATTACTCCAAGCCAAGCACGCTTAACTATGGAGTTCTTTCGAGATGGGCTACCGAAAAACAAGATGCACCTTGTTGATATAGGTAGTACCAATCAATCCATTTAAGCTCTCATCAACTGTGTAGTCCCATACCTACACAGTCTCAGAATCATCCCACTTGACCTTCCTCAGGCGATGTGGGATTGCACAGCTTACCCGGTATTTCCCCTTACGGATCACGGGACTACTGACTGTCATTATTGTGGAAGAGGGAGTGGGATTATCCTCTACTTGAGTGGAAGAGGACGGAACATTAGAAGGTATTATATGTGCAAGCATTTCCTCCAATACTACTTTACTTTGTGGTTTGAAATTCTTAATATAGTCATCTTCAAGGAAAGTGGCGCTTGTGGAAACGAACACTTTATCATCCTTGCGACTATAAAATAGTCCACCCCTAGTCTCTTTAGAATTCCCGACAAACATGCAAACTTCAGTTCGCTTTTCAAGTTTGCCATCTTTCTTTCTTAAGACATGAGCAGGGCACCCCCAGATTCTATAATGGCGTAAACTAGGTGTACGACCATTCTATAGTTCTAAAGGTGTCTTAGGGACTGATTTAGATGGAACAACATTTAAAATGTCAGTTGCCATCTGAATTGCATATCCCCAAAAGGACGTAGGTAGAGTTGAGTAACTAAGCATGGAACCGGAACCGGAATTCCTGCGAGGAACCGGAATTCCTGAATTGCCATCTGAATTTTGCCTGCGAGGAACTGGAATTCCGGTTGTGCATCTGGAATTCCGTATGGGTTTTGAAAATTCCCAAAACCAGAATTCCGGTTGGACAACCGGTCTGCCGGTTGGGTGACTTTCAGAAACCCTAGTTTTCCTCATTTTTATGTTATTTGGGGTATTGCCATGCTTTTTATCGATAGGGAAACTTTTAGTTCCTAGTTTAAGTTCCCGGGAAGTGATTTAGCGTATCACTTATAGTGTTGTGATTTTTATGGTTTAGTAGCCTGTAATCCACCGTGCAGATAGTTCCAGTCAGGTTGGCCGGCACACCTGAATTCGGAATTGAGGTAAGATTAGTATAACAGTATGCATATGTAGATTACATGTTTAGCGTGCATGTTAGGAAGCCTGTTAGATTACATTAGATATGTATGTTGGCTTCGAACCATCCGACTGTGTCACATCGGTATAGGCTGGAGTATGACCAGCAGCTGGAGTATGACCAGTATGACCAAGTATAGGCTGACACTGTATCACATCGGCATAGGCTAGGGTATGACTAGCGAGCAGGGTATGACCGATTAATGCCGAGTATAGGCTGATACTTAGGTTGGTGGTTCCGTACTATTTGACGTATCACATCGGTACAGGCTAGAGTATGACTAGCAGCTGGAGTATGACCAGTTCGACCGAGTATAGGCTGATACTGTAACACATCGGTACAGGCTGGAGTATGACCAGCAGCTGGAGTATGACCAATTCGACCGAGTATAGGCTGTTACTTGTCAATAGAATCGTCCCTATGAACGTTCAGGACTCAGTATCGTGTTGGACACGGCAGTTAGGGTTATGGTCAGGGGTATGGGCGTCTGATCATGACCGGGATTTATGTATGAGTATTATTATGCTTTTCTTACTGAGTCTGTCGACTCACAGTGCTATGTTTATGTGTAGGTAAGGGCAAGGCTAGAGCTGATGGACCGTGAGCGAGCCGGTGAAGATTGTACATGTCGGGGCGGTTAGGCTTGGAGGGTACGATCATCGGGACAGCGAGGCTATTTTTGTAATTAGTCGCTAGGCGACAAGTTTTTTGTATAGACAGTAAACTTTTGTAAATGGTTTTGTAATCAGGATCCCGAGTATTTTGTATAAATATTTTACAAGTTTAATTAAAAAGCAAAAATTTTAATTAATCATGTTTTCCATAAACCTTGTTGATTAGCAACGAGCTGCACAGCATGTTTAAAAATCACGTAATACGCCTATGCTAGTTAGGGTGTTACAATTTGGTATCAGAGCCGCCAGGTTGTCTTCCGAAGATCGTCACGACATGTACAATCATCATCAGCAGTTAGCTCATTTTACGGTTCAGTAAGCTTTTATTGCTTTAGTAGTTTATTTAATTTTTATGAAATAAGAAAAGCCTGATAGGAAGCATGTTAGTAGCCTGATAGTAGAATAGGCGCAAGTTTCGTTTTTAATTTCCAAATTAAGCGGCATTAATAAGCTCTCCTTGGACACGACCTGATATGCCAACTCTTGGTTTTGCAGGAGATTCCGACTAGATGGATGCCAGGCGGACTACCAGGAGCCAGGGCAATTCGGTAGGGTTGAATTAAGGTCAGGGAGCTCAGTTTCCCCCGCCAGCTAGGGGCCGAGGTAGAGGTCCCAGGGGCAGGGCTCGTGGTCGGGGTGATGAGAACCCGCCACAGGCTGCCTAGGCTCCCCAAGCCAATCAGGGAGCCCAGAATTGAGAGGTTAGGTTTGCGGATATGCAAGCCAGAATTGAAGAGCAAGACCTCGAGATACAGAGATTGAGGCAGCAGGGTGCTCTTGCAGTGCCTGTGCCAGTAGTTCCTGTGGCACCCGCCCCTGCTGCTCAGGCTGAAATAGTTGTGGCGGCTAACAGAATGGAACCTTTGTATGAAAGGTTTCGGAAACAAGCACCTCTGGTCTTTCTGGGAGGTCCAGATGTGATGAAGGCCAAACAGTGGCTAACGGTGATCACCAAAATTTTGAACTTTATGGGTGTCACCGGGAATGATAGGGTGGTGTGTGCCACCTTCCAATTCCAAGAAGACGCTCTAGTCTGGTGGGACATGGTGTCTCAGATCCATGACGTCACCACCATGACTTGGGAAAGGTTCCAAGAACTCTTCAACGCCAAGTATTATAACGAGGCGGTCAAAAGAGCCAAGAGGAAAGAGTTCACCCACCTGACCCAGCGGGAGAATATGAGGGTGACAGAATATACTACTTAGTTTGACCGGTTGGCGAGGTTAGACTCGGGTATAGTGCCAACCGACTTCAGCAAGAAAGAGAAGTATCTGGACGGGTTAAATGCGAAGATTAAACATGACTTGATGATCACCACTGACGACAAGACCACCTATGCTGAGATGGTGGAGAAGGCACTGCGAGCTGAGGGCGCAGTTGGGTGTATGTTGGAGTCAGCTAGTACTCCGGCGAGTGGCGGGGCTCCTACCCCTCCTGCATCAGGCTTTAGCAGGGGGAGTAGTGGTTTGGCCATGGACCAGAAGAGGAGAGCATCCACTGCATCCGGTGGCTCGAGTCAGAACAAGAGGTTCCGGGGGAACCAGAATAGAGGTGGTCGTCCTGGTGGTGCAGAGACCCGATTCTCCTATCCCGAGTGCCCCAGCTGTAAAAGGCACCATCGGGGTGAATGCAAAGGTCAGGGATGCTTTCACTGTGGCATGCCCGGACACTTCAAGAGGGATTGTCTCCAGCTCCGATCAGAGGCACCGAGGGCTCCGGCGATACCCACTCCAGCTAGGGTGTTCGCCATCACTCAGGCTGATGCAGATGCCAGCCCCTCAGTTGTAACAGGTCAGCTTTCAGTTAATAACTCGTTTTACTCAGTGTTGTTTGATTCTGGGGCTACACACTCTTATGTGGCAGCCAGAGTCTTTAGTAAATTGGATAGACCATATGATAGATATGAATCAGGGTTTGGAACCCTATTACCTGGCGGAGAGTTAGTTATCTCCAAAAGGTGGATTAGGTCTATGCCGATCAGAATAGATGGTAGAGAGTTAAGTGCTGACTTGATAGAGATGAGCTTAGTAGAGTTCGATATTATTTTAGGAATGGATTTCCTATCAAAATATTCGGCTAGTATTGATTGCAAAAGGAAGATGGTGATCTTCCAACCGGAAAGTGAAGAACCATTTGTGTTTGTTGATTCAGTTCGGGGATCTCGGATCCCGGTGATTTCGGCCATGTCAGCTAGGGAATTATTGCATGGTGGAGGCTTAGGGTTTCTGGCCGTAGTGGTAGACACCACTCGACCAGATACCATTCGGCCAGAGGACATCAAGGTGGTTCGGGAATTTTTAGATGTTTTTCCCGAAGAACTTCTAGGGTTACCACCTCAGCGGGATATAGACTTCGTAATAGATTTGGCACCAGGGGTGGAACCGGTTTCCAAAGCCCCGTATAGAATGGCCCCAGCTGAACTTAAGGAGTTAAAGATTCAGCTCCAGGGGTTGCTTGACATAGGGTTTATCCGGCCTAGTGTGTCACCCTGGGGAGCCCCGAATTTATTCGTCAAAAAGAAAGATGGAACTATGAGGATGTGCATTGATTACAGAGAATTGAACAAGCTAACAGTGAAGAATAAATATCCACTACCTAGAATCGATGATCTGTTTGATCAACTTCAAGGGAAGACGGTCTTTTCTAAGGTTGATCTCCGCTCGGGTTATCATCAGTTGAAAATCCGAGAGGAGGACATTCCGAAGATGGCTTTCCGCACTAGGTATGGACATTATCAATTTCTGGTTATGTCGTTTGGACTAACCAATGCTCCTGCAGCGTTTATGGATTTGATGAATAGAGTATTCAAGGATTTCCTCGATATCTGTGTGATTGTGTTTATCGACGACATCCATGTGTACTCTTAGTCAGAAGAGGAGCTTGAGTTACATCTTCAGATGGTATTGCAAAGGCTTCGGGAACACAAGCTTCATGCCAAGTTCAAGAAATGCGAATTTTGGCTATCTCAGGTGTCCTTCTTAGGGCATATTGTGAGAAAAGATGGGATCAAGGTGGATCCCGGGAAGATAGAATCCGTCAGAGATTGGCCGAGACCGAAGACAGTGACAGAGATTAGAAGCTTCTTGGGTTTAGCTGGGTACTATCGTAGGTTCGTGGAAGGGTTTTCAAAAATTTCAATGCCCTTAACCGAACTTACAAAGAAGAATCAGTGGTTTATCTGGTCAGACAAGTGCAAAGCTAGTTTTTAGGAGCTGAAACAGAGGTTGATTACCGCTCCAGTGCTAGCTTTGCCTTCAGACAACGAGAAATTCATAGTTTATTGCGATGCATCCAGACAGGGTCTGGGGTGTGTGCTGATGCAAGCCGATCGGGTCATCGCTTATGCCTCTCGTCAGATAAAGGATTATGAATAGCGATACCCGACTCATGATCTAGAGTTGGCCGCGGTGGTTTTTGCATTAAAGATCTGGCGGCATTACCTTTATGGGGAAAGGTGTGAAATATATACCGACCATAAAAGTCTCAAGTATTTCTTTACTCAGAAGGATTTGAACATGAGACAGAGACGTTGGTTGGAATTAGTCAAAGATTACGACTGTGAGATTCTCTATCACCTTGGGAAAGCCAATGTAGTGGTCGATGCCCTGAGCAGGAAGGGTCCCGGGCAAGTAGCTAGCTTGATTCAGATCTCTCCTCAACTAGCAGAGGACATGGTTAGATCCAGCATTGAGTTTGTGGTAGGTCAGCTTCACAACTTAACGCTGCAATCTGATCTGTTGGAAAGAATTAAAGCCACTCAGATGACCGATCCAGAGTTAATGAAGATCAGAGATGAGGTTTTGGCTGGTCAAGCCAGGTATTTTTCAGTATCAGACAACGGGATGCTTCTGTATAAAGCTAGGGTTTGTGTTTCGAATAGTGTGGAACTCAGGAACGAGATCTTTGAGGAGGATCATTCTACCCCTTATTCTCTGCATCCCGGCACCACTAAGATGTACCAAGATCTTAAACCGTACTTCTGGTGGAGCGGTATGAAGAAGAATTTGGTAGAATTCGTATCGAGGTGCCTCACTTGTCAGCAGATTAAGGCTGAACATCAGAGACCAGCAAGGTTGTTGCAGCCTCTAACCCTACCTGAATGGAAGTGGGAAGATATCACGATGGATTTCGTGGTTGGGTTACCTAGAACCACGGGTTTGTTTGATTCCATCTAGGTAGTTGTGGATCGATTCACGAAATCTGCTCATTTTCTGCCTGTTAGAACAACATTTACAGTGGATCAGTTGGCAGAATTGTATGTCAGAGAGATTGTAAGACTTCACGGGGTACCGAAGTCTATAGTTTCGGATAGGGATCCGAAGTTCACCTCCAAGTTTTGGCAGAGTTTGCAACGAGCAATGGGTACAAAACTGAAATTCAGTATAGCATTCCATCCTCAGACAGATGGTCAGTCCGAAAGGACAATTCAGATATTGGAGGACATGTTGCGAGCCTGTGTTATGGATTTTGAAGGCTCTTGGAATAAATATCTACCGTTGATAGAATTTTCTTGAAACAACAGTTATCAGAGTACGATAGGGATGGCTCCCTATGAACTGTTATACGGTAGGAAATGTAGATCTCCCATCCACTGGGATGAAACAGGGGAGAGAAAATACTTAGGTCCAGAGTCAGTGCAGCGGACCAATGAAGCAATAGAGAAGATAAAAGCTAGAATACTTGCCTCACAGAGTAGACAGAAAAGTTATGCAGATCCGAAACGCAGAGATGTTGAGTTCCAAGTAGGGGTCCATGTGTTTTTACGAGTGTCTCCAATGAAGGGGATTAAACGTTTCGGGAAAAGAGGCAAGTTATGCCCTAGATTTACAGGACCTTTCAAGATTCTCGAGAAGATAGGTCAAGTGGCATACCGGTTAGCATTGCCTCCAGCTTTATCAGCAGTTCACAACGTATTCTAGGTCTCGATGTTGAGAAAATACGTTTCAGATCCCTCCCATATACTCAGTTATGAGAGCCTAGAACTGCAGCCAGATATGACTTACGAAGAACAGCAAGTGCAGATCCTGGATACAAAGGATAAAGTCCTTCGGAATAAGACCATAGCTTTGGTCAAAGTTCTCTGGAGAAACAGCAAGGTGGAGGAAGCCACCTAGGAGATAGAGTCAGATATGGGAGCTCAATATCTAGAGTTATTCAGGTTAGATTTCGGCGACGAAATCCTTTTAAGAGGGGAATAGTTGTAAAGACCGCTTAGTTTAATTTGGAAATTAGCAGTTAATCATGTCTAATTAGGAGAATTATTTATAGCTATTTAAATAATTATTTATACTGTTATTATTGAATTCTGAGATGCATTTTATGTCATTTAGTAGTTTTCATAATTTTGCATTTCCGGTGCCCGGTAACATGGAACTCGGTGTTTAGCTCAGTAAAATCACAACTTAGTATGTTAGTAGTTTGGGACGGTTTATTAGACATTGGGAATGTCGGGAATGGCCGAGAATTTAGAATTTCCCAAAAATACCCCTTTAGTGTTATTTATGTGATTTTAGTGTGAAGGGGCAAAATGGTCATTTTGCCCCATTGTTAATTTGTCTTTTTGTGACTTAATAAATTGGAAAACATATTTTTATTTAATGCTTTTGTTGGCTGAAGTAAAGGGATTAAGTGGCATTTCTTTCATTTTTCAAAACTTAGAAAAATTACAAAATTTTCAAGGAAAACTCTCTCTCTTTTCCTCTCTCTATTCGGTCACTTGAGCAGCAAGAAAAGAGGATTTCCTCTTGGATTTCAAGCTGGTTTTTGCATTGATTTTGACCTCTTGTTGTTGGTATGTTTCCTCTAGCTTCTCTTTTAAGTTTTCTTGATGAATTTTGATGAAAATGATGTGTTGCATGCTTAGTTTTAGGTCATTGTTGTTGCTGGGATGTTGTTGATGTTTTCAGAGATTTAAGCTTGTTTATTTGAGTTGATTTGAGCTATTTGTGATACATGATAGTTAGGTTGAGTAAAGTTATGGTTTTTCTATGCAAAAGTTTAGTTTTCAAAGAGAAAATGGAGAATTTGGTGGATGTGATTATTGCATGAGTTTAAGTTTGTTTTCTGCAGTGTTTTTATGCATGCTTATGTAGTTCTAATCTAGGTTTGATGCTTGTTATGTTGTTTAGTCAAGTTTTGAGTTTAGAACTCAATCTTTGACCTTTAATGGTGAATTGAGTTTCTGTGTGTGAAGCTCGGTTTTGTTGCCTTAGAATTGTTCTAGGGGATATATAGAACAGGTCTGGAAGGTTTGAGGTTAATTGGATTTGTTTTGGTTGAGTTATGATTTTTTGAAGTTCTACCTGCGAGGAACCGAAATTTTGGTTGTGCATTCGGAATTCCGGATGGGTTTTGAAAATTCCCAGAACCGGAATTCCGGTTGGACAACCGGTCTGCCGGTTGGGTGATTTTCAGAAACCCTAGTTTTCCTCGTTTTTATGTTATTTGGGGTATTGCTGTGCTTTTTATCGATAGGGAAACTTTTAGTTCCTAGTTTAAGTCCCCGGGAAGTGATTTAGCGTATCACTTATAGTGTTGTGATTTTTATGGTTTAGGAGCCTGTAATCCGCCGCGCAGATAGTTCCACTCAGGTTGGCCGGCACACCTGAATTCGGAATTGAGGTAAGATTAGTATAACAGTATGCATATGTAGATTACATGTTTAGCGTGCATGTTAGGAAGCCTGTTAGATTACATTAGATATGTATGTTGGCTTCGAACCATCCGACTGTGTCACATCGGTATAGGCTGGAGTATGACCAGCAGCTGGAGTATGACCAGTATGACCGAGTATAGGCTGACACTGTATCACATCGACAAAGGCTAGGGTATGACTAGCAGCTGAAGTATGATCAGTGTGCCGAGTATAGACTGATACTTATGTTGGTGGTTCCGTACTATTTGACGTATCACATCGGTACAGGCTAGAGTATGACTAGCAGTTGGAGTATGACCAGTTCGACCGAGTATAGGCTGATACTGTAACACATCAGTACAGGATGGAGTATGACCAGCAACTGGAGTATGACCAGTTCGACCGAGTATAGGTTGTTACTTGTCAATAGTACCGTCCCTATGAACGTTCAGGACTCAGTATCGTGTTGGACACGGCAGTTAGGGTTATGGTCAGGGGTATGGGTGTCTGATCATGACCGGGATTTATGTATGAGTATTATTATGCTTTTCTTACTGAGTCCGTCGACTTTTATGTGTAGGTAAGGGCAAGGCTAGAGCTGATGGACCGTGAGCGAGCCGGTGAAGATTGTACATGTCGGGGCGGTTAGGCCTGGAGCGTACGATCATCGGGACAGCGAGGCTATTTTTGTAATTAGTCGCTAGGCGCCAAGTATTTTGTATAGACAGTAAACTTTTGTAAATGGTTTTGTAATCGGGATCCCGAGTATTTTGTATAAATATTTTACAAGTTTAATTAAAAAGCAAAAATTTTAATTAATCACGTTTTCCATAAACCTCGTTAATTAGCAACGAGCTGTACAACATGTTTAAAAATCACGTAATATGCCTATGCTAGTTAGGGTGTTACACTAAAACACATACTCCCGCAACAAGATGAATTGGATAGTTGGATGTAGGAATTATTTAATTTTAAATAATAATTTTCTAAAATAATTAATTAAATAAAAATATTTTCTGTATTTAAATAAAATAAAATAATAATAATAATTTAAAATTAAACCTACTATTTTTGAAAAAATAGGTTTCAACTAACCTAAATATCATTTCAAAAATATTTGCTAACCATCTTTTAAATTTTTAAAGGTATTTTATAAATTAAATATAAAATAAAAAAATAAATATTTTTCAGATTTAATAATTTAATTTAAATAAAAAATAACAAAATTTAAAAGTTAGCAAAATATCTTACTTCTATTTAAAATTACATGATTATAGTAATATTATTTTAAATTTAAATAAGGTCAAATAATTTAAAAAAAAAATTATTTAAAAAATATTTAATATCTGACCTTTAAATTTAAAAAATAAGCCAAAATAATCAAATTTAAAAATAAGATATAAAATCAAGCAAAAAGATAGATTTTTACTTGTTTTAAAATTCAAATTACACTAATATCTAAAATTAATTTTAAAAAACTCAAATTAATTTATTTCTGATATTAGATTTGAAAATTAAAAAGTAAAAATAAAAATACAAAACTACACAAAAAATCTGATGTTAATTCCCTGAAATAACATGAAAAATCGAAGAAAACGAAAAAATTTGCGAGCTGTACGGACAGTATGCAAACCATGGGCGTGCACGGGAGGACCTGACCGAGAAACCTCGGCGCAGGAGGCTGCTAGCAGCCTCTCCGCGCGCGCAAGGAGGTTTTCAGACACAAATTCGTGTCTGTGCGCGTGGTGTCCGAGAGAAGCCCCTCATCCGCGCGCGTGGGGTGGTTGCACCATCCCGATATTTTTCCGATTTTCAAAAAATCATAACTAATTCAAATAAAATCGAAATTGAGTGTTGTAAAAAAGTACATTGGTTAATTTTTTCCAAAATATCCAATAAAAATAATTCCAGAAACAGATATTGAATTATTTTTCACGAAAATTCACAAACATCAATCAATCATCATACAACACACAAAACAACATGATACCATCCAAATAATCAAACAAATCGTTTTAAGTCCAAATTTCTTGCAAGCAAATAAATTACCATGGCTCTGAGGCTAGTTACTGGAGATTATTTTACTAGGATCTTAGATCTACTCACAAGTATGTTGATTAACACCCTAAATGTGAACTTCTAAAACGATTATAAAATTAAACACATATAAAGTATGAGAAACCTTACATTGGGTGTAGCAGAATAAAATGGCTCCTTCCATTCAGATCTCTAACCCTTGTATCCTTTCTGTCGCAGAATATTATCAAGATCTGAACCTGGATCTCTTTCTCTCCTTCATTTGATGTTGAATCTCCTTCTTGTTGAATGTCTTTCTTCACGATCTTCCTCACTATGATTGAGGTACTACTTGCTGTGTGTGGGCACTACTCTATCACTAAGAGGTTTGAAATATTCAAGGAAGAAGAAGGAGGTGAAGGTGGCGGCTAGGTATAGAGAGAAGGCTCAGGTTTTTCTCTGAAGGAAACAAGATGTGAAAGTCTATTTTTCCTAAAGCCATCACTATCTATTTATAGCATGCCACATAGGGTTAGGTTTGAATTATTTGGCATTAAAATAATGAAAATATCATATGATAAACCCTACAAAGGTGGTCGGCCATGGCATATTGGATTTGGGCCTCACTTTTGCAATTTTGCTGTTTTATCATTTCTGCATCTCATTTTCTCAAAAATGCCAATTTTCAAATTCAACCATTTAAATGCCAATTCTAACTATTTAATAACTATAAATAATTATTAAATAATATTGTCATTTATCATATTTATTAATTGGACCATACAAAGTATCTTAATTAACAAATATGCCCTAAAAACTCTTTCTTTACAATTTCGCCCTTACTTAGTGAAAAATTCACAGATAGACATAGTCTAATTTGAGAATTATAATTGATTAATCAAAACCAATTAAATGAGTCTTACAAGTAATATTGTCTCAACTAGTGGGGGGACCATGGGTCTATATAACCAAGCTTCCAATAAGCAGATCAAGAATTAATAACCTAAATTCACTGACTTATTAATTCTTCGTTGAATCCACGCATAGAACTTAGAATTGCACTCTCAGTATATAGAACGCTCTCCATGTTCCACCATATAGACACGTCATTAGTTTTCCATTGTTATAATCCTAATTTGATCAATGATCCTCTATATGGATGAACTACACTGTAAAGGGATTAGATTACCGTGACACCCTACAATGTATTTTATCCTTAAAACACTTAACCCTGTATAAATGATATTTCAGCTATGTGAAATGAGTACTCCACCATTTATTTTCGTTTGGTCAAGCTCAAAGGAAATCATCCTTTACTTTCTATTCGCCAGATAGAAGCTATAGATTCCATATTTATGTTAGCGCTCCCACTCAATTGCACTACCGTGTTCCCAAAATGTATGTATCACCCTGACCCAAAAGTAGGCTTAACTAACAAATCAAAGAATACGAATAACACTCTTGAGATTGAACCTAATCATATCAGGATTTAGATCATTTGATCTAGGATCAACTAGGCGATATTGACTTGAATAGATATTACTCTAAGTTTAATTAAATCTATATCAAAGTTCAATATCGGTCCCTTCCGATGCATACTCCATGCACCCAACCTGAGCTTTACTTTAACCAATGCTCTGGAAAGAACATAGCATTTAACAAATGCAAGTAAACTCTTTTGTAGATTATCATATCAGTAAAATCCCGTGTTCTGATAAATCTAAGAATCTTTATTCACATAGTCATGTTTACTTTCCACTGTGTTGACAACACAATAAACATGATCAAGTATGTGAAAAGGGTTTCAGATGAATTTATAAATCAAATAGACAAGCAATTGATAACATGAACCAAAACATACAAATGAATGAAAAATACTTATGTTTCTTTATTGATATTGAATAAAATAGATTACACTGAAATGGAGTTTTATTTAGGGCATAAAACCCAACAGAGTTTTATCTCACAGCGGTTTATGGAAGTAATTCTATGAATGAAAGGAAGGATCTCTGGAATAAGCTTGCTAGCATTGGGCATCTGAATGCTCCTTGGATCATCCTTGGAGACTTCAATGCTATGTTCGCTTACAAAGATAGAAGTGGTGGCAGAAGAATTAAAGATCTTGAAATCCAGGATAGTCAAAACTGGCTTGCTCAGGGTCAGGTAGAAGAGTTGAAGACCTCAGGCTCTTTCTTTACTTGGTCCAACAACCATGAAGAGGGGAGTTGAGTGTATTTGAAGTTGGATAAAGTGTTCACTAACGAAAGTTGGTGAAATTGTTTCCCGAGCACAGAAGCTAGTTTCAGATGGGGAGCTCTTTCAGATCACAGTTTTCGTCTTGTAAAGCATATCAAGGTTAGTAACCGTGGCACTAAAGCTTTCCGATTTTGCAATTACTGGATGCTTAAAGAGGATTACAAAGAGAATGTTCTTACTGCTTGGAAAAAGCACAATATTACTTATTTGAAAAGTTTACACCAGCAACTTTTTAGGATCAAACATATCCTAAAAAGTCGCTATGTAAATAAACATGAGAATGTTACTGGTACTTATAAAGAAGCCCGTGAGATGTATATTGAAGCTCAAGAAGCCTTGGCCACAAACTCGCTTTGTCCTACAGCAGCTAGAAAAGAAAAGTTGACTCATGCTAAGTTCCAAGAAGCCCGAAATCAGTACATTAGTTGCCTGCACCAGAACTCTAAAGTTTGTTGGTTAAAAATGGGAGATGAAAACACAAGCTATTTTCATTCTATCATGAAAAAGAGGAGAGCTGAGAATAAAATTTGTTCTTATAATGTTGATGGAGTTGTAGTTGACGAGTATGACAAGGTGGTTGAGCATTTTCTTAGCCATTTTTGTAATTTCATGGGGAGACATAGCTCGGCTACAAGGAGAATTGAAGAAGACTGTTGTAACGCCCTAATCTATAGGGACGCCACGTGTGTGACTTTATAAACTAGTTTAATACTATTAGAATTATTAACTATTAACAACTGTGATAATATTAAAAACTTCACTAAAATAAAACACTAAAAACGGACATTATAACGGCATAAAAAGTGTGTTCCGGGAATCCTGTTATAAAAAGGTTTGCTAAAGAAATATATACGACAACCATTTAAACATAAAATCAAAATACACAACAAATACAGCCAGTCCAAAACAACTCCTGGCAACTCGGCACGCAGGCCAGTGAGGTCAATATGTACATTGCTTGAGAAGACTGTCACCTCATGGTTGATCTAACTTTTCTTTGCCTTTACCTGCACCACATAGCACCCGTGAGTCACAAGGACTCAGCAAGAAAAGTAATAATAACATTCATATAGTTTGTTATTTGAACATTGTCATTTATACACAATAAGAATCAAACCATCACCCATTGTTCATAAGATGAAATCTAAATCACTACTGGCATCTAACACGAATAAACATCAGTATACAGATATTTGGTAATACAAAACCATTATACCAATAATGGAATTCATATTCATTTAATCATATAAATAATATATATTTTACCTCGTAAAGCAGCCATCTTCATAACATCATGTTGCCTAATCAGGCAAGTCGACGCTTTAATCTGATAATCTTGTATTGTATCGCCTAATCAGGTAAGCCCGTGCCATAGCCTGGCACCCATATGTCGCATAACTGCATCACCTAAGCAGGTGAGTCTGTGCCAAACACCTTGACCCATATATCATATAATTGCATCACCTAATCAGGTAAGCCCGAGCCACAATCTGGCACCAATATATCGGATCGTCTAATTAGACGAGCTCATACCTACGCCCGGTACTTATCATGTCACTGAGGCCCGTACTTACGCCAAGTACGTCGCCAGGAAAATCGCATCACCTAATCGGGTGAGCCCATACTTACACTCGTACTCATCATATATCACTGACGCCCGTACTTACGCCCAGTACGTCGCCAGGAAAATTGCATCACCTAATCAGGTGAGCTCGTATATCACATGCATAATATTATCACATTATATCTTAATATTAATCAATTCCTAACAATACTAATTGTATTACATACAACGTACTATGCAGTACAATATACTTTTGAATATATAACAATATTAACTATATCTCAATATTAATCAATTCATAATAATACTAACTGTCTTACATACAACGTACTATGCAGTACAATATTTTTTCAATATATAACAATATTAACTATACCTCAATATTAATCAATTCATAATAACACTAATTGTATTACATACAATGTACTATGCACTACAATATACTTTTCAATATGTAACAATATTAACTATATCTCAATATTAATCAATTCATAACAATACTAATTGTATTACATATATACAATGTGCTATGCAGTATAATATACTTTTCAATATATAACAATATTAACTATATCTCAATATTAATGAATTCATAACAATACTAATTGCATTACATACAATGTACTATACAGTACAATATACTTTTCTTACCTTTAATCTAGGTTCATACATTTTGGCCAACCCAAGTGAAGAACTATTCCCGATGATCTCGGCCCTATGTCACAACAATGAAAAACTAATAAGTGTTTATCCCAAAACACTGCTTAATATTCACATAAGACAATCTAGGATTTTCTACCAAATCCCGCGGTATAAATACACTAAAATAAAACTTATATTTTGGCTCCAAAACATGCACTATATTTTAGATCTCGTTACAAGCTTCGAAACGGTATATAGAATGTCCAAAACGGACACTTGAGTCAAAAGTTATGACAAAAATACGATTTCTGATCTCTTAGAAATTTCTAAAAACTATAAAACTCGAATATCTCAATTTTTACACTCACCGAAACACTACCAAAACTTATCCAAATCACTCCAAGCTTCACATGGCACATATATACCATAAATATTACCATCCTTACGTAACAAAAATAAAAATCGACCCCTTAAATGAAAAACGCCATTAACGTTCGGACTAAGCTTTAAAAAGTTCCAAACTCGATTTCTAACTCAAAATCACCTCAAATTCAACAAGTAAACATATAAACTAGTCCCATAGTTACCAAAGAACAATTCTACGAAGTCAGAATCTCCATAACCTTTTTAAATCATAAAGCCCCTATATAAAACTAATCGTTTTTAAACTTAAAACGAAATTAAACCATACTTTAAGCTTTCCCTTTTCAAGGATTTGCTATCCTGCTACTACCGGAGCTTAGATCGCTAAGTTTTGGATTGAAAATCGAAGAAAATAGATATAGGAGGAGAAGGTTTTATCGAAAGAGGGAGAACGAGGGTTTCGTTCGTTTGTTCTGTTCTGTTTCACTTATAACTTAATATATATATATATATATATAAGAAGTTAAGTTAATTTACGTGAACTTAAAATTGATTAGCAACCTTTTCCCGCTCCTTCTCTCTCTTTCGGTGTTTCACCGGAGCTATGGCAAAAAGAGCGAAGATGGCCGGGAAAGGGAAATCGAAGGGCAAGAAAACTGGTCCCTCATCCTCGGATAGAGTCATTAAGACTAGATCTATGGATGTTGTACTGGGGATACAAGAATTAGAAGTTGAGGAAGCTGACGAATCAATCGAACAGTGCCAAAAACCAATGGAACAGTACATTGAGAAAATTTTCTCACCGGAGGAATCGGAGGCACTTATCATTAGACAGAGTGAGAATCGATAGGATTTTTCGGACTGGCTCACGATTGCAAATCGAGCTACTCAGGATGTTAGCACTGGGAAGAGGATTTCTCCCCCGATTCTCAAATCTAGCATTGTGAGGAATTTGGAGTCATCGTTTGATAAATTAGGTCTGGATACAGGGAAGGCAGAGGTTAAGAAGACAATTAAGATTGATTTTGATGATATTGCAGATGAAGTAAACTACTGGTAGCCATCCTTGGTCTGCTATGTTATTGGAGCTAACCCTTCAATAAGCATTCTGGAAGGATTCGTGAGGAGACTCTGGAAGGATGAAGTGGTGAAGGTTGGACTACTGGCCAAGGGCATATTTGTTATCAGGTTCTAGAATCTCGAGCAAAGGGACAAAGTGCTGCAACAAGGGTACGTGTTTTTCGATCGCAAACCAATGGTTATGAAGCCCTGGAATCCTATTGAAGATTTCACTAAGGAAGAGGTTACTAATGTTCCTACTTTGGTACAATTAAAAGGCCTGGACATCAAGTACTGGGGAGAGACTTCTTTGTTCAAAATCGTAGGCCAGTTGGGAGAACCTCTGCAAGTTGATAATGTAACTAAGAATCGGGATAGATTGCAATACCCCAGAATTCTTATTCAGGTAAGCTTAGCACAAGAATTTCCTGAGAAAATTTCCTTTATTGATGAGTTTGATCATGAAGTGGAATTAGATGTTAAGTATGAATGGCTGCCCTTAGTATGCTATAATTGTTCTGGAATTGGACATAAAACATCAGAGTGCAGGAAAAAAGAAGAAAAGAAAGAAGCTGGAAAACAGGTATGGATGCCAAAAAAGATAACAAAGGATGAAGGGAACCAGATAGATGGAGAGGGTTTTCAGAAAGTCAATAAAGGCAAAAAAGTCACTCCAATGAAGGAATCAGAGAGAACAACAGTGAGGAATATGTCTGAGTCCCTTAGTGAAGAACCTGGGAATGTTGAAGAAGTTGGGATTGAGATGGGAATAACAGAGATTGGGAATGAGAATAACACAGGAGGGGAGGGAGATCCCTCTTCCTCAAATGGATAGATTCCTGTGTTGGAATGTAAGAGGGGTTAATAGCCAGCATAAGCACAATGAAATCAAGCAATTGATTTATTCGAAATAGGTTGGGTTTGTTAGCCTCTTAGAAACAAAGGTGCAAAATAAGAATATGGGAATTTTGTATTCAAGTCTCCTCCAAGGTTGGTGTTTTTCTACTAACAATCCTTGATAGATAAAGGTAGAATAGTTATAGCGTGGTAGCCAAGTGTATATTCTATAGATATCCAATATTGCTCTAGCCAAGTAATGCACTGTTATGTGCAATCACAGCATCAAGCAGGGAAGTTTCATGTATCAATGATCTATGCCTACAATGAAGATAGAAAAAGAGAAGATTTATGGGCTGAGTTAGAAGAATTGGCAAAGAAAATCGATGAACCATGGATGTTAATGGGAGACTTTAATGAGATAATGAATGGAGATGAAAGAATAGGGAAGAGAGCACACTGCTGTCCATCTCAGAGATTTCGGGATGGTATGGAGAATTGTAATATGGTAGATTTGAAATATTCAGGATCCTTTTTCACCTGGAATAACAAGCAAAAGCCCGAAGAGAGGATTTTCTCCAAAATAGATCGAGCAATGGTCAACTCACACTAGATTAATACCTTTCGTTGTTCTGAAGCTGTGTTTTTACCTGAACTAAGCTTTGACCATAGCCCTATCTTGGTGACCATCTATGAGGATAGGAGTTATGGGAGGAAACCTTTTAGGTACTTCAATATGTGGAAGTTCGCACTTGAATATGATACACTAGTAACAAAGGGCTTGGAACGAGGAATGTAGGGGAACCAAAATTTTTTGTATTGTGCAGAAACTGAGGAAGTTGAAGGCATTACTGAAGCACATTAATCAAGCTGGCTTTTCTGAAATACAGCAGACAGAAACCATCACAAGAGTAGCTTTGGCCGAGCTGCAATCTAAACTAAATCAAGACCCTCAAAATGTGGAAAATCATGCACCAGGTGCAAGAAGTAAGAGTTAAGTTTGCTGAAGTAAGTAAGGCCCTTGCTAGCTTCATGTCACAAAAAGCTAAGGTGAGTTGGGCTAAATTTGGTGATGAAAACTCACACATTTTCCATGCTTCTTTAAAATTGAGAAGAATCCACAATAGAATTTTCTCGATTGAAGATGAACATGGAAATTGGTGTGATACACTAGATAAAGTTCAACATGCTTTCTTAGACTATTATCAAAGGCTGCTTGGATCTACAATACAATCTAGAAAGAAGGTAGTCCAATCAATTTTGGATTTGGGACCTAAGATAACCAACATTAAAAGGAAATTTTAATGGCTGAATACACAGGAAAGGAAGTTGAAGATGCAATTTTTGCCATAGATAAGAACAAACCTCCTGGGCCAGATGGATATGGGAGTGCTTTCTGCCAAGACAACTGGAAGTTAGTGGGGAATGATACTGTAGAGGTTGTGTTGTCCTTTCTAAACTCAGGGAAGATTTTAAAGGAGATCAATACCACTACTATCACTCTGATTCCAAAAACAAAATGCCCTAGAGTGTAGTGGATTTTAGGCCCATTTCCTGCTGCAATGTCATATACAAGGCTGCTACTAAAGTGATTTGCAATCGATTAAGAAGAATCCTACCTGATCTTATAGCAGAAAATCAAGGAGGGTTTGTACATGGGAGGTTCATTTCTCACAATGTGCTAGTTTGCCAAGACTTGGTAAGATTATATGGGAGGAAGAATTGCAAACCAAGTAGTATGATCAAAATTGACCTGAGGAAGGCATATGACACAATCGAATGGGACTTCATTGAAGAGATGATGAGAGCACTCAGATTCCCTAGTAAGTTCATAAATCTCATTATGGAATGCATATGTAACGCCCTAACGCTAAGGCACGCTACAGTGCTTTTTCAATTATAGTGCAATCTTTGCTAATCAAAGAATTTTCTCAAAAATTGTGTCAAATTAAAACTTTCATATTAAATATTAAACTTTATAATATAATAACATATTTACAAATGTCGGGATCCCGTTTTCAAACTTCGTAAAATTAACATTCCAAAATACACAATTAGTACAGGTCACACAGCGACTATCAAAATACAATCCCCAGATGTCCCGAGACGGAACACTCCAGGTCGCGCTGCTTTGACATGTACAATCCCACCCGAGCTCAGGTTCACTCCTGTTCAGCCGTTCGCCTTTCCTTTACCTACACATGGAAGCAGAACTGTGAGTCGACAGACTCCGTAAGAAATGCATATAACATATCATATAATTTTTGACCTGTAAATAGGCGCCCATACACCTATTTACAGAGCTTAACAGATGAGTATGAACGTTCAATACTAGGGTACAACCGCTATACCACATACACAACGTACCTCACTGTACGAGTGTTGGTAGGGTTTACTCCGTACCCTGAGTACCACTAAGTGATATACCACACACCTTAGCACTTTCCCGTACTCGTGTTGGTATCACTGTACAGCACTCGAAACAACACTCACTATACCAATGCACTCTGTATCATAACCATACAAGTGTTGGTAGTGTTAACCACAATCTAAGCATGCATATACAATCACATATACATGCATCCATATAATCACATCACACATTATATCCAGTTCTTACCTGTTTTCCAAATTCAAGTGTGCTGGCCGACCTGAACGGAAATCTCGTGCTAGATGGATGCCCTAATCACATTTTAAAACCACGTAAGTTACATGATTCAAAACCTATTCCCGGGAAACCCAAAACCAAAACCCTAGGTTCTGCTATATTCCCAATGGGTTATTCTAACTCTGGAAATGGGGAAACACCCAACCAAGGCATCGAAAAGGCAAAAATTGAGAAAATGAAAGGTCCGGTTTTTGTGGCACTGCAAACCGGCTAGCCGGTTTGCACCAGGTTTCCCAAAACCTTTCATTTGTTGCTCAACTCTCCACCAATTGCCATGAAACCTTCCAGAGTACCTAATTAGGGCATAAACAATAATTTCCAGCCAGTAATTCACAAAACAAACCAATAAATCTCAAGTTGCCATTAAAGCTCAAAGCTTGAGTTTCAAAACTCAAGCTTGCTTAGAACAAACACCATACACCAAAATCAATATTCAGAACCTTTAATCAATCAATATTGAGCATAAAAACTGAACCCTAACCATTTCTAAACCTAACAGCCCCTAAAACCCAATTTCACATATTCAACCTAAACTTAAATTCAAGAACTAGGCTAGGAGTTGCTAGAGCTTACCTTGAGTTTAATTTCTAGTTGAATCCCTTGCTGAAACACAGAAAATCAGCAGCAAATCTCCCTTGCTTCCTTCAGCCAAAAGAGGAAAAGAGAAGAAGGGTTATGTTGATTTTTCTACTTTTTCCCTATTTTCTCTAAATGGAATAAAGATTAAGGAAAATCCATTTTCCCTTGCTGAAATTAGCTTGGCTAGGTGTCAACTAACCAAGAAGCCACCTATCCATGACTTAATAAAAAGTCCAATAAAATCTCTAGAGTCTAATAAAATCTCCAGAATTGAGAAATTATAACTGTAATATTTATTTCTAAATATTGGGGTCCACAATTAAATTAATTAACAAATAATAATAAAATAATAAAAATTAGTGCTAATTGCCTTTACTAATTCAAATTACTAAAGCGGTCATTACAATTATCCCCCCATTAATAGGATTTCGTCCTCGAAATCTAACCTGAATAGCTCTGGATGTTGAGTCCTCATATCCGACTCCAATTCCCAGGTGGCTTCTTCCACCTTACTGTTCTTCCAGAGCAACTTAATTAGTGCAATAGTCTTGTTCCGAAGAACTTTTTCCTTTCTATCCAAAATCTGTACAGGTTGCTCTTCATAGGATAAGTCTGGTTGCAGTTCAAGGGCTTCATAACTCAAGATATGAGTCGGGTCTGACACGTATTTCCTTAACATAGAAATGTGAAATACGTCATTAACAGCCGATAACGCTGGTGTAAGGCTAGCCGATATGCTACCTGCCCGACCTTCTCGAGTATCTGAAATGGCCCAATGAACCTAGGGCTTAACTTACCCTTCTTCCCGAAGCGCCTAACACCCTTCATTGGTGAAACCCGCAGAAAAACATGTTCCCCTGCCCGAAATGTAAGATCCCTACGCTTCGGATCAGCATAACTTTTCTACCTGCTTTGAGCAGCAAGCATCCGAGCCTTGATCTTATCGATCGCCTCATTAGTCCTCTGCACAAACTCTGGACCCAAGTACTTTCTTTCTCCTGTTTCGTCCCAATGAATGGGAGAACGACATTTCCTACCATATAACATCTCATAGGAAGCCATCCCTAATGTACTCTGGTAGCTATTGTTGTAGGAGAATTCAATTAAAGGCAAGTACTTACTCCATGAACCCTCAAAGTCCATGACACAGGCTCGCAGTAAGTCTTCCAAGATCTGAATGGTTCTTTCTGTCTGACCATCAGTCTGAGGGTGAAAAGCTGTGCTAAATTTTAACTTGGTACCCATAGCCTTCTGAAGACTCACCCAAAACTTCGATGTAAACTTTGGATCCCTATCTGATACAATAGATTTAGGGGCTCCATGGAGACGAACTATCTCCTTCACATACAATTTAGCGTACTGATCCACTGAATGTGTAACTTTTACTGGTAAGAAGTGAGCTGATTTTGTGAATCTGTCTACTATGACCCATACTGAATCATACGTTCCCGTAGTTCTAGGCAATCCAGTTACAAAATCCATTGCAATGTCCTCCCACTTCCATTCAGGAAGGACTAAAGGTTGCAGTAACCCTGCCGGCCTCTAATGTTCAACCTTGATTTGCTGACAGGTTAAATACTTGGACACGTAGTCCACCACATCTCTTTTCATCCCATACCACTAGAACTAGGGTTTCAAATCCTGGTACATTTTGGTGGTTCCCGGATGCAGTTAATAAGGTGTGGTATAAGCTTCATCCAGTATCTCTTTCTTAAGTTCATCAACATTAGGAACACAAACTCGAGCTTTATATAACAACATTCCACTGTTCGAGACTGAAAAGTCTTTAGGCCGACCAGCCATTACCTCATCTCGAACCTTAACTAGCTCAGGATCTTCTAGTTGTACCTTTCTGATTCTCTCCAACAGATCAGATTGGAGTGTCAAATTATGCAATTTCCCAACCACGAACTCAATCCCTGCACTAACCATTTTAGAGGCTAGTTGAGGGGCTATCAAAACCGTGGTACAAACCTGTCCGGGACCTTTTCTACTTAAAGCATCAGCCACAACATTTGCTTTCCCAGGGTGATACAGAATTTCACAATCGTAGTCCTTAACCAATTCCAACCACCTTCTCTGCCTCATATTCAAATCTTTCTGGGTGAAAACGTATTTGAGACTCTTATGATCAGTATAAATCTTGCACTTCTCACTGTAAAGATAATGTCGCCATATCTTTAAAGCAAAAACCATAGGAGCGAGCTCTAAATCATGAGTTGGATAACGCTGCTCATAATCTTTTAGTTGACGAGAGGCATAGGCTATGACTCTGTCAGCTTACATCAGAACACATCCTAGACCCTGTCTGGATGCATCACAGTACCCCACGAATTTCTCTTGATTTGATGGAAAAGCTAACACTGGAGCTGTTATCAAACGTTGCTTCAACTCCTGAAAACTTGCTTCACACTTATCTGACCACACAAATCTCTGACTTTTCTTGGTCAATTCGGTTAGGGGCATAGAAATTTTGGAAAATCCTTCGACGAAACATCGATAATACCCTGTTAAACTGAGAAAACTTCGAACCTCCGTCACAGACTTTGGCCTCGGCCAATTATTCACTGATTCTACTTTGTTTGGATCAACCATAATCCAATTCTTCCCAACAATATGACCCAGAAAGGACACCTCAGACAACCAGAATTCGCACTTTTTTAACTTTGCATACAACTTGTGATCCCTAAGTCGCTGCAATACAATTCGAAGATGATGTTCGTGCTCCTCTTCTGACTGAGAGTATACAAGAATGTCATCGATAAACACTATGACGCAGTTATCGAGAAAATCCTTGAATACCCTATTCATAAGATCTATAAAGGCCGCAGGAGCATTAGTCAATCCGAATGACATTACCAGAAACTCATAATGCCCATATCTGGTTCTAAAAGCAGTCTTCGGTATGTCCTCCTCTCGAATTCTGAGTTGATGATAACCAGATCGTAAATCAATCTTCGAAAACACTGTCTTTCCCAGAAGCTGATCGAACAGATCGTCGATTCTGGGCAACAGGTACTTGTTCTTAATTGTCAACTTGTTTAGTTCCCGATAATCAATACACATCCTGAGGGAACCATCTTTCTTTTTCACAAAGAGAACCGGAGCTCCCCAGGGCGATACACTGGGTCGGATAAACCCAATGTCAAGCATCCTATGAAGCTGCAACTTAAGCTCCTTGAGTTCTGTTGGAGCCATTCTATATGAAGCTTTAGAAACAGGTTCGACTCCAGGTGCCAGATCAATTACAAAATCAATCTCTCGCTGTGGCGGCAATCCCGGCAACTCCTCGGGAAACACGTCGAGAAAATCTTTCACCATCCTGACTACCTCAGGCCCAAATGTTTCAGGTTTGTTGGAGTCAATTACCACTGCTAGAAATCCTACACAGCCACTGCATAGTAAATCCCTAGCCCTTAGTACAGAAATAACCGGGATCCGAGACCTCTGAACTGATCCAACATAAACAAATGGATCTTCACCTTCTGGCTGAAAAATCACCATTTTCCGCTTACAATCTATACTGGTCGAATACTTGGACAGAAAATCCATTCCCAGTATAATATCAAACTCAGTTAATTCCAGTTCTATAAGGTCAGGGCTCAACTCCTTATCTTCGATCCTAACTGGCATAGACCTAATGCGCCTATTAGAGATAACCAATTCCCCGCTAGGCATTAGGGTTCGAAACCCTCTTTCTAAAATATCATAAGGCCTACCCAAAAGATCAATTATTCTTGTAGCTACATATGAGCGTGTAGATCCCGAATCAAATAATACTGTAAACAATAAGTTGTTGACGGGAAGCTGACCTGTCACAACCGAAGGAATGGCTGTAGCATCGGCTTGGGTGATAGCAAACACTCGAGCAGGAACCGGTTTCACTTCTGCTTTTGGCTCTTCTTTCTTTGCCTGGGGGCAATCTTTCTTGAAATGCCCCACCATGCCACACATAAAGCATGTCTTCCGGTTACACTCTCCCGGATGATGTTTCTTGCACCGTGGACACTCAGGGTAAGAATAACCCTGGCGTCCACCTCTGCCTTGGTTCCCACGGAACCGCTTACTTTGCCCTGAGCCACCAAAAGCTGGGATAATTTTCCTTTTTTGTTCAGTGGTGGAGTCACCACCATCCCTACCATAGACAGGAGTAGGAACAGTGGGGGTTCCACTAACACTAGGAGTCACCCGGGACTCCTGAAGAAATTTCACCGCACCCTCGGCTCTCAAAGCTTTTTCGACCATTTCTGCATATGTAGTTGCCTCGGTGGTAGTAATCACTAGATCGTGCCGAATCTTCGCACTCAAACCAGCCAGATATTTTTCTTTCTTACTGAAGTCAGTTGGCACAATTCCCGCTGCAAGCTTGGCCAAATAGTCAAACTTTGTCGTATACTCAATAACCGACATTCCCTCAGTTTGAACCAGTTCAGTGAACTCTTTCCACTTTGCACTGCGGACAGCTTCATTATAACATTTGGAGTTAAACAACTCCTTGAATTCTTCCCAGGTCATCACTGTGACGTCCCGAGTGAGGGTTATCAACTCCCACCACACGAGAGCGTCTTCCTGAAACTGGAAAGTGGCGCATGTCACCCGATCACTACCAACCACTTCCATAAAGTTGATAATACGCTCGATCACTGTGAGCCACTGCTCGGCCTTCATTACATCAGGACCTCCCAAAAACAGTGGAGGTGCCTGCTTCCGGAACCTTTCATACAACGGCTCCATACGGTTGCCAACAACAGGTTGTTCTGCTGGCACCGCTGGAACTGCCACGGCCTGAGCAACTTGAGGAGGCACGGCAGGAGGACCCTGCTGCCTCAACCTCTGAATCTCTTCATCTTGTTGGCGGATCCGATCTTGCATCTCAGCAAATCTTTGCTCTCAATCCGGAGGAGCTTGAGGTGGATTTATAGGACGACCACCCTGAGCTCTGCCACGGCCACGGCCGCGACCACGAGGATTTTGGGGATTCCTCTGACCGCCTCCGGTCTCAACCATATCACCCTGACTTCTTGTATTTCGCGGGACGTCCATTTAATAGGACTTAGCCTGCGAATCCATAAGCCAGGCAAGTTAGACAGCGATCAAAACTTAACACCGCTCTTAAAGACTTAAAGGCAACACACTTTTCTTTTTTTATATATATAATTAATTAAAATCTAATATGCTTCCTAACATGCTTTCACATTCACATTTATTTAAAATACTAAACAAGTACAGGCTTACTGAACCATCAACCGAGCTTTCTCTGATGAAGATTGTAGATGTCTTAGCAAGCTTCGGTAGACAAACCTGGCGACTCTGATACCAAAATTATAACGCCCTAATGCTAACGCACGCTACAGTGCTTTTTTAATTATAGTGCAATCTTTGCTAATCAAAGAATTTTCTCAAAAAACGTGTCAAATTAAAGCTTTCATATTAAATATTAACTTTATAATATAATAACATATTTACAAATGTCGGGATCCCGTTTTCAAACTTCGTAAAATTAACATTCCAAAATACACATTTAGTACAGGTCGCAAAGCGACTATCAAAATACAATCCCCAGATGTCCCGAGACCGAACACTCTAGGTCGCGCTGCTTTGACATGTACAATCCCACCCGAGCTCAGGTTCACTCATGTTCAGCCTTCGCCTTTCCTTTACCTACACATGGAAGCAGAACTGTGAGTCGACAGACTCAGTAAGAAATGCATATAACATATCATATAATTTTTGACCTGTAAATAGGCGCCCATACACCTATTTACAGAGCTTAACAGATGAGTATGAACGTTCAATACTAAGGTACAACCGCTATACCACATACACAACGTACCTCACTGTACGAGTGTTGGTAGGGTTTACTCCGTACCCTGAGTACCACTGAGTGATATACCACACACCTTAGCACTTTCCCGTACTCGTGTTGGTATGATTGTACTGCACTCACAACAACACTCAATATACCAATGCACTCTATATCATAACCATACAAGTGTTGGTAGTGTTAACCACAATCTAAGCATGCATATACAATCACATATACATGCATCCAGATAATCACATAGCACATTATATCCCGTTCTTACCTGTTTTCCGAATTCAAGTGTGCTGGCCGACCTAAATGGAAATCTCGTGCTAGATGGATGCCCTAATCACATTTTAAAACTGGGTAAGTTACATGATTCAAAACCTATTCCCGGGAAACCCAAAACCAAAACCCTAGGTTCTGCTATATTCCCAATGGGTTATTCTAACTCTGGAAATGGGGAAACACCCAACCGAGGCATCGAAAAGGCAAAAATTGAGAAAATGAAAGGCCCGGGGAACCCTGCCAAAACTGGCTAGCCAGTTTTTGTGGCACTGCAAACCGGCTAGCTGGTTTGCACCAGGTTTCCCAAAACCTTTCATTTGTTGCTCAACTCTCCACCAATTGCCATGAAACCTTCCAGAGTACCTAATTAGGGCATAAACAATAATTTCCAGCCAGTAATTCACAGAACAAACCAATAAATCTCAAGTTGCCATTAAAGCTCAAAGCTTGAGTTTCAAAACTCAAGCTTTCTTAGAACTAACACCATACACCAAAATCAATATTCAGAACCTTTAATCAATCAATATTGAGCATAAAAACTGAACCCTAACCATTTCTAAACCTAACAACCCCTAAAACCCAATTTCACATATTCAACCTAAACTTAAATTCAAGAACTAGGCTAGGAGTTGCTAGAGCTTACCTTGAGTTTAATTTCTAGTTGAATCCCTTGCTGAAACACAGAAAATCAGCAGCAAATCTCCCTTGCTTCCTTCAGCCGAAAGAGAAAAAGAGAAGAAGGGTTATGTTGATTTTTCTACTTTTTCCCTATTTTCTCTAAATGGAATAAAGATTAAGGAAAATCCATTTTCCCTTGCTGAAATTAGCTTGGCTAGGTGTTAACTAACCAAGAAGCCACCTATCCATGACTTAATAAAAAGTCCAAATTGCCCTTTGACTCAAACTTAGGGTATTAACCAAAATTAGGGGTAAAATGGTCAAATTCCATAACCCCGCTCAATCTCGATAATTTATTTTCTCAAAAATATTTCCCACTAAGAAATAAGGTTCTAAACTTACCCGTGTGATCAATCTAGCCATCCATCGTATTTTCCGTTGTTGCCGAGCAAAAATTACAAAAATAATATATTTCACATATAAGCTAAATAATACCCCTAGAGTCTAATAAAATCTCCGAAATTGAGAAATTATAACTCTAATATTTATTTCTAAATATTGGGGTCCACAATTAAATTAATTCACAAATAATAATAAAATAATAAAAATTAGTGCTAATTGCCTTTACTAATTCAAATTACTAAAGCGGTCATTACAGCATATGTACACCTAAGTTTTCCTTGCTACTTAATGGTACCATGTGTGGATTCTTCAATTCAAAGAGAGGGTTAAGAGAAGGAGATCCGATGTCTCCCCTCCTCTTTGTATTGGGAATGGAGTATCTTTCGAGAATTTTCACTAAGGTGGGAGATTGGCCAGGATTTAAATACCATGATAAATGTAGTCAAATGAAGTTGAATCACTTGTGCTTTGCAGATGATTTGTTAGTTTTCTGTAATGGTGATTTCATCTCCATAATGCTGCTTCTTAAAGGCCTTAAATTGTTTTCCTCTACTTTGGGCTTAATGCCAAATGATCAAAAAACAGCAATCAATTGTTCAGGAATGCCAGATCATGAAGTATCTAGAATTCTTGAGCCGTCCAATTACAAGAGAAGCTCACTACCATTCCGATACCTTGGCATCGCAATCTGTTCAAGGAAGATATCTAGAGCTGAATGTCAGTGTTTGCTAGAAAAAATGACTAGCAGAATTCGAAGCTGGAGTACAAGGAACTTATCTTACATGGGTAGGGTCACTTTGATCAACTCAGTTTTGCTTGCCATACACACATATTGGGCTCAGATTTTTATTTTGCCCAAGAAACTCTTGAAGGATATTGAACCAACTTGTACGTCCTTTCTTTGGAAGGGTACTCAAGAGACATCTGGACCTGGATTAGTGGCATGGGAATTTATTTGCAGGCCCAAATCTGCTGGTGGCTTGGGATTTCGAAATATCCAACAATGGAATATTGCAACATTGGGAAGATATGTATGGGATATAGCAAGCAAGAAGGATTTGTTGGAAATTATTTTACCAGGATGTTAGCTCTACTCACAAGTATGTTTATCAACACCCTAAATATGAACTTTCTAAAACGATGAAATAAACACATATAAAGTTAAAGAAACCTTACATTGGGTGCAGCAGAATAATATGACTCCTTCCGTTCAGATATCTAACCCTTGATTCCTTTCTGTAGCAGAGCATTATCAATATCTGAACCTGGATCTCTTTCTCTGAATCTTTGATGCTGAAACTCCTTTTGCGGAATGTCTTTCTTCACGATCTTCCTCACTATGATTGAGGTATCACTTGCTGTGTGTGGGCACTACTCATACACTATAAATTTCGAAATTTAAGAAGAAGAAAGAGAGAGTGGGTTCGGCCAAAGATAGGGAGAGAGAAGGCTCAGTTTTTTCTGAATCAGAAGTGTGGAAAATTTAGTGTAATTTTCCTGAAGCCTTCACTATCTATTTGTTGGGTTTTATGCCCTAAATAAAACTCTTTACAATTTGATTAGTTATCAATATAAGAAATTTGAAGTGATTGATGTTTGCATGAATTTTACATGCTAATGGTTTAATATGTTTAATATGTTTATTACATTCATACACACAAAATCAGTTAAATCCAGATCATATGTTTATTCACAATTACAGTATCGTCAACACAGTGGAATGTGATTGTGATCATATGAATCAAAAGTTTTGGTCCGTGTTTCATCAGTGTTATTGGATTTACACTGATGTGATAATCAGCGATGATGTATACTTACACTTGGAGTAAGTGTTATGTTCTTTCCAGGACATTAGTAAAGTATACTAGTTTCGAATGTATGGAGTATACATTGGACTGGACCGATATTGCAACTAACTTAAGATATTACAAACTTACCGTTATACATATCTTTCCAAGTCAATATCAGTAGTTGATCTTAAGATTAAAAGAATCTAAATCCTGATATGCTTAGGCTCAACTCAGGAGTGCTATTCATGTTCTTTGATTTATTAGTAAAGCCTACTTTCGGGTCAGGGTGATACGTATATTTTGGGAACATGATAGTATGATTGAGTGGGAGTGCTGAACATAAATATGGAATCTATAGCTTCTACTGGTGTATAGAAGTCAAGTGATGATTCCCTTCGAGCTTAGCAAATAGAAGTAAATGGATGAGCTCTTGTTTAACTGACTAATCATTAGATCACTAAAAACCATTTACAGGTAGCTAAGTGTTTTAAGGGGCAAAATACATTGAGGGGTGAGAACGGTAAAGAAATCCCATCTCGATGTAAATCCTCTATATAGAGGATCTTTAAATCACAATAAGATTATAACAATGGTTAAATGAGATAGTATATTGATATCGTGAAACATACAATATGCTCTATATAAGTCTGAGAGTGCAATTCTAAGTTCTAAGAGTGGATTCAACGAAGAATTAATAAGTAGAAATTTACTTGGTAAATTTGGTTCACTTATTGGAAGCTTAGCATATAGATCCATGGTCCCCATTCTAGTTGAGAACATTCTGCTTGTAAGACTCATTAATTGATTCGTGATTGATCAATTATAATTCTAAAGTTAGACTATGTCTAATTTTATGAATTTTCACTAAGCAGGGGTGAAATTGTAAAGAAAAGAGTTTTCTAGGTTTGTTTATTTATTAATGGACTTTATATGTCTAATTAATAATTAAATTAAATGACAATATTATTTAATAATCTATTTTAGTTATTAAATAATTAGTTTTGGCATTTAAAAGGTTAGAATTGGAAAATTGGCGTTTTTGAGAAAATAGAGATAAAATTTGATAAAACTGCAAAATCAAGTGAGGCCCATTACTACACCTTGGCCGGCAACTATATGGAGTTTTTCAAATTAATATTTTCATTATTTTAATGCCAAATAATTCCTAACCTAAACCTAGTAGTTGCCTATAAATAGAAAGTGATGGCTCAGTCTCACATAATGCTTTCATTAGTAATCTGACAGAAATTTCTCTCTTCAGAAAAACTGAGCCTTCCCCACTTTCTATACCTGGCCGAAATCCCTCTCTCTTTTCCCTTCATCTTTTTCGTGACCCTAGTAAAAGAGTAAGTGCCCACACACAGCAAGCAGTAACTCAATCATAGATTGGAAGACTGTGAAGGATCAAACTTGAAGAAGAAGGACATTCGGGCTCGGATCTTGATTATACTCTGCTACAGAAAGGATTCAAGGGTTAGAGATCTGAGTGGAAGGAGACATTAATTCCGTTGCATCAATGTAAGGTTTTCTTAACTTTATATGTGTTTAATTTATCGTTTTAGAAAGTTCATATTTAGGATGTTTAAACAACATACTTGTGAGTAGATCTAAGATCCTTGTAAAATAATTTCCAACACTATTTATAGCTTTCCACTAGGGTTAGGTTTGAATTATTTGGCATTAAAATAATAAAAATATCAGTTTAAATTTCCTACAAAAGTGGCTGGCCCTATACTAGTGGATTTGGGCCTCACTTTTTGCAATTTCGCAGTTTTACCTTTTCTGCATCTGATTTTCTCAAAAACGCCAATTTTCTAATTCATAAATGTCAATTCTAACTATTTAATAACTATAAATAATTATTAAATAATATTGTCATTTATCATATTTATTAATTGAACCATACAAAGTATCATAATTAACAAATATGCCCCTATAAACTCTTTCTTTACAATTTCGCCCTTACTTAGTGAAAAATTCACAAATAGACATAGTCTAATTTGAGAATTATAATTGATTAATCAAAGCCAATTATATGAGTCTTACAAGCAATATTCCTTAAAACACTTGACCCCGTATAAATGATATTTCAGCGTATGTGAAATGAGTACTCCACCATTTATGTTCGTTTGGTCAAGCTCGAAGGAGATCATCCTTTACTTACTATTCGCCAGATAGAAGCTATAGATTCCATGTTTATGATAGCGCTCCCACTCAATTGCACTATCGTTGTAACACCCTAACTAACATAGGCGTATTACGTGATTTTTAAACATGCTGTGCAGCTCGTTGCTAATCAACGAGGTTTATGGAAAACGTGATTAATTAAAATTTTTGCTTTTTAATTAAACTTATAAAATAATATTACAAAAGACTCGGGATCCCGATTACAAAATCATTTACAAAAGTTTTAACTGTTTATACAAAATAATGTTGCCTAGCGACTAGTTACAAAATCAGCCTCGCTGTCCCGATGATCGTACGCTCCAGGCCTAACCGCCCCGACATGTACAATCTTCACAAGCTCGTTCACGGTCCATCAGCTTTAGCCTTGCCTTTACCTACACATAAATGTAGAACTGTGAGTCGACAGACTCAGTAAGAAAAGCATAATAATATTCATACATAATCCCGGTCATGATCAGACGCCCATACCCCTGATCATAACCCTAACCGCCGTGTCCAACACGATACTGAGTCCCGCTACTGCCGTGTCCAACACGGTACTGAGCCACTACTGCCATGTCCAACATGGTACTGAGTTCTGAACGTTCATAGGGACGGTACTATTGACACGTAATAGCCTGATCGGTCGAACAGGTCATACTCCGGCTGCTGGTCATACTCCAGCCTATACCGACGTGTTACTATATCCACCTGATCGGTCGAACCGGTCATACTCCGGCTGCTGGTCATACTCCAGCCTGTACCGACGGGATACGTCAATAGTACGGAACCACCAACCAAGTGTCAGCCTGATCGGTCGAACCGGTCATACTCCGGCTGCTGGTCATACTCCAGCCTGTACCGACGGGATACGTCAATAGTACGGAACCACCAACCAAGTGTCAGCCTGATCGGTCGAACCGGTCATACTCCGGCTGCTGGTCATGCTCCAGCCTGTACCGACATGACAGGGTTGGATGGTTCAAAGCCAACATACATAACTAATGTAATCTAACAGGCTTCCTACATGCACGCTAAACATGTAATCTACATATGCATACTGTTATACTAATCTTACCTGGATTCCGAATTCAGGTGTCTTGGGTCAACTTTGTTGGAACTTTAGCTGAGCGGCGGATTACAGGCTCCTAAACCATAAAAATCACAACACTATAAGTGACACGCTAAATCACTTCCCGGGGACTTAAACTAGGATCTAAAAGTTTCCCTATGGATAAAAAGCATGGCAATACCCCCTAAAACATAAAAACGAGGAAAACTAGGGTCCCTGAATTTTCCCCAACCAGTAGACCGGTTGCCCAACCGGAATTCCGATTCTGGAAAATTCAGAACCCTCATCCGGAATTCCGGATGCACAACCGGAATTTCGGTTCCTCGCAGGCAGCAAACCCAAATTTTCATAACTTGCACAAATCAACCCCAAATCTCATGAGACCTTCCAGACCTGTTCTAAACCTCCCCTAGAACATTTCCAAAGCATTAAAACAACCCAGAAATCACAGATACGAAAAATGCCATTGGAGCTCAAGCTTTGAGTTCTAAACTCAAACTTGAGCAAAACCACCTAACATGCATTTAAACCAGCTTGAATCTACTTAAACAAGCATACCTAAACCTCTGAAAACAACTAAAAACATCAAGCAACATCACAGCAACAGATTATACAATTTCTTTCAAAAATCACATATTTTTCATAGACAAACTATAGCTTGCTCAACCTAATAATCATGCTTCAAAAACAACAAAAATAACATCTAACAAACATGCTTTAACCTCTGAAAATAACCATAAAACACAGCAGCAATAACAACCAACAATCATGCATGCATCATGATCAAACTTTCTTAAAACACAAGAAAACACAAAGAGAAGTTAGAAATCACTTACCACAATCAAGAGCTCCCAAATTAGGTTGAATCTAGCTTGAAAATCAAATAAAATCCCAGCCCTTGAACCCCAAGCACCCAGCCGAAAAGAGAGAGGGAAAAGAGAGAGTTTTCTATTTTTTCTAACTTTGAGATTTTTTTGTAAAATGAAGAAATGAAATCAATTACACATATAACATTCATTTCAGCCAATTAATAAATAATTAAACATTTAATTCAATTAATAAACTCACTAGAAGACAAAATACTAATGGGGCAACAAGACCATTTTGCCCCTCCACACTAAAACCACATAAAACACAGTAAAGGGGTATTTTTGGGAAATTCTAAATTCCCGGCCGTTCCCGACATTCCCAATGTCTAATAAACCGCCCCAAACTACTAACATACTAAGTTGTGATTTCTACTGAGCCAAACACCGAGTTCCAAAATACCGGGCACCGGAAATGCAAAATATGAAAACTACTGAATGACATAGCAATGCATTTCTGAATTCCATAAATAACAGTATAATAAATTATTTAAATAGCTATAAATAATTTTCATAATTAATCATAATTAACTGCTAATTTTCAAATTAAACTAAGCGGGCTTTACAACTATCCCCCCCTTAAAAGGATTTCGTCCCCGAAATCTAACCTGAATAACTCTGGATATTGAGCTCTCATATCTGACTCTAGCTCCCAGGTGGCTTCCTCCACCTTGCTGTTTCTCCAGAGAACCTTGACCAATGCTATGGTCTTATTCCGAAGGACTTTATCCTTTCTATCCAGGATTTGCACTGGCTGTTCCTCATAAGTCATGTCTGGCTGTAGCTCAAGACTCTCATAACTGAGTATATGAGAGGGATCTGAAACGTATTTTCTCAACATCGAAACATGGAATACGTTGTGAACTGCTGATAAGGCTGGAGGCAATGCTAACCGATATGCCACTTGACCTATCTTCTCGAGAATCTCGAAAGGTCCTGTAAATCTAGGGCATAATTTGCCTCTTTTCCCGAAACGTTTGATCCCCTTCATCGGAGAAACCCGTAAGAACACATGTTCCCCTACTTGGAACTCAACATATCTGCGTTTAGGATCTGCGTAACTCTTCTGTCTGCTCTGTGAGGCAAGCATTCTAGCTTTTATCTTCTCTATCGCCTCATTAGTCTGTTGCACTGACTCTGGACCTAAGTATTTTCTCTCCCCTGTCTCATCCCAATGGATGGGAGATCTACATTTCCTACCGTATAACAGTTCATAGGGAGCCATCCCTATCGTACTCTGGTAACTGTTGTTGTAAGAAAATTCTATCAACGGTAGATACTTATTCCATGAGCCTTCAAAGTCCATAACACAGGCTCTCAACATGTCCTCCAATATCTGAATTGTCCTTTCGGACTGACCATCTGTCTGAGGATGGAATGCTGTACTGAATTTCAGCTTTGTACCCATTGCTCTTTGCAAACTTTGCCAAAATTTGGAGGTGAACTTCGGATCCCTGTCCGAAACTATAGACTTCGGTACTCCGTGAAGTCTTACGATCTCCCTAACATACAATTCTGCCAACTGATCCACTGTAAATGTTGTTCTAACCGGCAGAAAATGAGCAGATTTCGTAAATCGATCCACCACTACCCAGATGGAATCAAACAAACCCGTGGTCCTAGGTAACCCGACCACAAAATCCATCGTGATATCTTCCCATTTACATTCTGGTAGGGTTAGAGGCTGCAACAACCCTGCTGGTCTCTGATGTTCAGCCTTAATCTGCTGACAAGTGAGGCATCTCGATACGAATTCTACCAAATTCTTCTTCATACCGCTCCACCAGAAGTACGGTTTCAAATCTTGGTACATCTTAGTGGTGTCGGGATGCAGAGAATACGGGGTAGAATGTGTTGGGTTTTATGCCCTAAATAAAACTCTGTTTCAATGTAATCCAGATTATTCTATATCAATAAAGTAACAGAAGTAATTTTTCATTCACTTGTGTATGTTTTGGTTCACTTAATCAATTGCTTGTCTATTTGATTTATAAATTCATCCAAACCCTTTTCACATACTTGAACATGTTTATTGTGTTGTCAACACAGTGGAAAATAAACATGACTATGTGAATAAAGTATTCCTAGATTTATCAGAACACTGGGTTTCACTGATATGACAATCTACAACAGAGTTTACTTACATTTGGAGAAATGTTATGTTCTTTCCAGAACATAGGTTAAAGTAAAGCTCAGGTTGGATGCATGGAGTATGCATTGGAATGGACCGATATTGAACTTTGAATTAGATTTTGAAACTTACCGTAAACATCTATTCAATTCAATATCAGAAGTTGATCCTAGATCACATGATCTAAATCCTGATATGGTTAGGCTTAATTTCAAGAGTGTTATTCGTGTTCTTTGATTTGTTAGTTAAGCCTAAAACTGTAGTCTGGGCAATACATACATTTTGGGAACACGGTAGTGCGATTGAGTGGGAGAGCTAACATAAATATGGAATCTATAGCTTCTATCTGGCGAATAGTAAGCAAAGGGTGATCTCCTTCGAGCTTAACCAAACGAGATAAATGATTGAGTACTCATTTCACTTAGTTGAAATATCATTTATACAGGGTTAAGTGTTTTAAGGATAAAATACATTGTAGGGTGTTACGGTAATCTAAGTCCCTTTACAGTGTAGATCATCCATATAGAGGATCATTGATCACATTAGGATTATAACAATGGATAACTAATAATGTGTCTATATGGTGGAACATATAGAGCATTCTATATACTGAGAGTGCAATTCTGAGTTCTATGTGTGGATTCAACGAAGAATTAATAAGTCAGTGAATTTAAGTGGTAAATTCTAGATCTGCTTATTGGAAGCTCGGATATATAGACCCATGGTCCCCTCACTAGTTGAGATGATATTACTTGTAAGACTCATTTAATTGATTTTAATTAATCAATTAAAAATTCTCAAGATAAACTTGTCAGTTTGAGAATTTGGCACTCATTAAGGGCAAAACAAGAATAGAGATTTTGAAGGGCATATTTATTAATTAGGAAACTTTAATTAGTTTCATTATTAATAAAATAAATGATAATATATTATTTGATAATTATTTTTAATTATTAAGTAATTAGATTTATCATTAATATGGTTGAACAGTGGAATTGGCAACATTTCACAAAAAGGGAAACTATCAAGTGTAGGAAAAGGAAAGTTGGAAAAGAGGCAAGCCTTGTTTCCACATTGCCTAGGCCGGCCCCCTTTACCTTCCTTTTCCCTTGATTTTCTCAGTTCAAAATGTCAATCATAGCCCTTGGTGGTCTTCTATAAATAGAAGGCAAAGGCTTCAGAATTTAACATCTCTGTACAAGCTTTTCACAGCATTATTCTGAAAGAATTTTCTCTCAGAAAATTCTCTCTGAGCCGCCACCCTCTCTCTCTCTATACCTTCACTGTTTCGAAATGTATGAGTGCTAGAGTAGTGCCCACACACATCAAGTAATACCTCAATCATAGTGAGGAAGGCTGTGTAGATTTCAGAGACAACAAAGAAGGACTTTCGGGCTCAGATCTTGATTATACTCTGCTATAGAAAGGAATCAAGGGTTAGAGATCTGAGTGGGAGGAGACATATATATTCCGCTGCAATCACTGTAAGATTTCTGATACTCTTATGTGTTTAATTTCATATCGTTTTAGAAGTTCATATTTAGGTTGTTAAATCAACATACTTGTGAGTAGATCTAAGATCCTGGTAAAATAACTTCCAACAGAATGATCCTCCTCAAAGATCTCATTCCTGAGTTCCACACTGTTCGGAACACAAACTCTAGCTTTATACAAAAGCATCCCACTGTCTGACACTGAAAAGTCCTTGGCTTGACCAGCCAACACCTCATCTCGGATCTTCACTAACTCTGGATCTGTCATCTGAGCGACTTTTATTCTTTCCAACAGATCAGACTGCAGCGTTAAGTTGTGAAGCTGACCTACCACAAACTCAATGCTGGATCTAACCATATCCTCTGCTAGCTGAGGTGAGATCTGAACCATGCTGGCTACTTTCCCGGGACCCTTTCTGCTCAGGGCATCGGCCACCACATTGGCTTTTCCGGGGTGATAGAGGATCTCACAGTCGTAATCTTTCACTAACTCCAACCAACGCCTTTGTCTCATATCCAAATCCTTCTGAGTAAAGAAATATTTGAGACTTTTATGGTCGGTATAGATTTCACACTTTTCCCCGTAAAGTTAATGCCGCCAAATCTTCAATGCGAAAACCACCGCAGCCAATTCTAGGTCATGAGTCAGGTATCGCTGTTCATAATCCTTTAACTGACGGGAGGCATAAGCGATGACCCGATCGGCTTGCATCAATACACACCCCAAACCCTGTTTGGATGCGTCACAATAAACTACGAACTTCTCCTTGTCCGGAGGCAAAGCTAGCACTGGAGCGGTAATCAACCTCTGTTTTAGCTCCTGAAAACTAGCTTCGCACTTGTTTGACCAAATAAATCGCTGATTCTTCTTTGTAAGCTCGGTTAGGGGCATTGAAATTTTAGAAAACCCTTCCACGAACCTACGGTAGTACCCAGCTAAACCCAAGAAGCTTCTATTCTCTGTCACTGTCTTCGGTCTCGGCCAATCCCTGACGGATTCGATCTTCCCGAGATCCACCTTGATCCCATCTTTGCTCACAATGTGCCCTAGGAAGGACACCTGAGATAGCCAGAACTCACATTTCTTGAACTTGGCATAAAGCTTATGTTCCCGAAGCCGTTGTAGTACCATTTGAAGATGTAACTCATGCTCCTCTTCCGATCGAGAGTACACGAGGATGTCGTCGATAAACACAATCACACAGATATCGAGGAAATCCTTGAATACTATATTCATCAGGTCCATGAATGCTGCAGGAGCATTGGTTAGTCCGAATGACATAACCAGAAATTCGTAATGTCCATACCTAGTGCAGAAAGTCGTCTTCGGAATGTCCTCCTCTCGGATTCTCAACTGATGATAACCCGAACGGAGATCAATCTTAGAAAAGACCGTCTTCCCCTGAAGTTGATCGAACAAATCATCGATCCTAGGTATTGGATATTTATTCTTCACCGTCAGCTTGTTCAATTCTCTGTAGTCGATGCACATCCTCATAGATCCATCCTTCTTCTTGACGAATAAAACCGGGGCTCCCCAAGGTGACACACTGGGCCGAATGAACCCTATGTCAAGCAACCCTTGGAGCTGAATCTTTAATTCTTTAAGTTCAGCTGGAGCCATTCTATACGGGGCTTTGGAAACCGGTTCCACCCCTGGTGCCAAGTCTATCACGAAGTCAATCTCCCGCTGAGGTGGTAACCCTGGAAGTTCTTCGGGAAAAACATCCAAAAATTCCCGAACCACTTTGATGTCCTCCGGCCGAATGGTATCTGGCCGAGTGGTGTCCACCACCACGGCCAGAAACCCTAAACAACCGCCGTGCAACAATTCTCTAGCTGACATAGCCGAGATCACCGGGATCCGAGATCCCTGAACTGAACCAACAAACACAAATGGTTCCTCACTTTCCGGTTGGAAGATCACCATCTTCCTTTTACAATCAATACTCGCCGAATATTTAGATAGGAAATCCATTCCTAAAATAATATCGAATTCGACTAAACTCATCTCTATCAGATCAGCACTTAACTCTCTACCGTCTATCCTGATTGGCATAGACCTAATCCACCTATTGGAGATAACCAATTCTCCGCCAGGTAATAGGGTTCCAAACCCTGATTCATATTTATCGTACGGTCTACCCAATTTATTAAAGACTCTGGCCGCCACATAGGAATGTGTAGCCCCAGAATCAAACAACACTGAATATAGCGAGTTATTAATAGAAAGCTGACCTGTGACAATTGATGGGCTGGCATCTGCATCAGCCTGAGTGATAGCGAACACCCTGGCTGGAGTGGGTATCGCTGGAGCCTCTGATCGGAGCTGGGGGCAGTCCCTCTTGAAGTGTCTGGGCATGCCACAATGAAAGCATCCCTGACCTTTGCACTCACCCCGATGGTGCCTCTTGCAGCTAGGGCACTCGGGATAGGAGAATCGGGTCTCAGTACCACCGGGACGACTCCCTCTGTTCTGGTTCCCCCAGAACCTCTTGTTCTGACTCGAGCCACCGGAAGCAGTGGGTGCTCTCTTCCTCTGATCAATGGCCGAACCACTACTCCCCCTGCTAAAGCCTGATGCAGGAGGGGTAGGAGCCCCGCCACTCACTGGAGTACTAGCTGACTCCGACATACACCCAACTGCGCCCTCAGCTCGCAGTGCCTTCTCCACCATCTGAGCATAGGTAGTGCTGTCGTCTGTGGTAATCATCAAGTCATGCTTGATCTTGGCATTCAACCCGTCCAGATACTTCTCCTTCTTGCTGAAGTCGGTCGGCACAATTCCCGAGGCTAACCTCGCCAACCGATCAAACTGAGTAGTATACTCAGTGACGCTCATATTCTCACGCTGGGTCAGGTGAGCGAACTCTTTCCTCTTGGCGCTTCTGACCGCCTCATTGTAGTACTTCGCGTTGAAGAGTTCCTGGAACCTTTCCCAGGTCATGGTGGTGACGTCATGGATCTGAGACAACATGTCCCACCAGACCAGAGCGTCCTCCTGGAACTGAAAAGTGGCACACACCACACTGTCATTACCGGTGACACCCATGAAATTCAGGATCTTGGTAATCACCGTCAGCCACTGCTCGGCTTTCATCACGTTCGGACCTCCCAAGAAAACCGGAGGTGCTTGCTTCCGGAACCGTTCGTACAAAGGTTCCAATCTATTGGCCGCCACCACTATCTCGGCACAGGCGGCGAGGCGGTGCCACCGGAACTACGGCACCGGGCTGCGGGAGCACCCCGCCGTCTCAACCTCCGAATCTCGAGGTCTTGCTCTTCTATCCGAGCTTGCATTTACGCAAACCGAACCTCCCAGTGGGCTCCACGATCAGGGGAGCACAGGCAGCCTGTGGCGGGTTCTCATCACCCCGACCACGAGCCCTGTCTCAGGGACCTCTACCTCGGCCCCTAACAGGCGGCGGAAACTGAGCTCCTTGTCCTTGGTTCGACCCCACTGAGTTGCCCTGACTCCTGGTAGTCCACCTGGCGTCCATCTGATTAGAAGCGCCTGCGAAACCAAGAGTTGGCATATCAGGTCGTATTCAAGGAGAGCTTACTAATGCCGCTTAATTTGGAAATTAAAAACGAAACATGCGCCTATTCTACTATCAGGCTACTAACATGCTTCCTAACAGGCTTTTCTTTTTCATAACTGAATAAAATAAACTACTAAAGCAATAAAGGCTTACTGAACCGTGAAACGAGCTAACTGCTGATGATGATTGTACATGTCGTGACGATCTTCGGAAGACAACCTGGCGGCTCTGATACCAAATTGTAACACCCTACCTAACATAGGCGTATTACGTGATTTTTAAACATGATGTGCAGCTCGTTGCTAATCAACGAGGTTTATGGAAAACGTGATTAATTAAAATTTTTGCTTTTTAATTAAACTTATAAAATAATATTACAAAAGACTCGGGATCCCGATTACAAAATCATTTACAAAAGTTTTAACTGTTTATACAAAATAATGTCGCCTAGCGACTAGTTACAAAATCAGCCTCGTTGTCCCGATGATCGTACGCTCCAGGCCTAACCGCCCCGACATGTACAATCTTCACAAGCTCGTTCACGGTCCATCAGCTTTAGCCTTGCCTATACCTGCACATAAATGTAGAACTGTGAGTCGACAGACTCAGTAAGAAAAGCATAATAATATTCATACATAATCCCGGTCATGATCAGACGCCCATACCCCTGATCATAACCCTAACCGCCGTGTCCAACACGATACTAAGTCCCGCTACTGCCGTGTCCAACACGGTACTGAGCCACTACTGCCATGTCCAACATGGTACTGAGTTCTGAACGTTCATAGGGACTGTACTATTGACACGTAACAGCCTGATCGGTCGAACTGGTCATACTCATTCTTGGTCATACTCCGGCTGTACTGACGTGTTACTATATCCACTGATCGGTCGAGCCGGTCATACTCCATTCTTGGTCATACTCCGGCTGTACCGACGGGATACGTCAATAGTACGGAACCACCAACCAAGTGTCGGCTGATCGGTCGAACCGGTCATACTCATTCTTGGTCATACTCCGGCACTGTACCGACGTGACGGGGTTGGATGGTTCGAAGCCAACATACATAACTAATGTAATCTAACAGGCTTCCTACATGCACGCTAAACATGTAATCTACATATGCATGCTTGTTATACTAATCTTACTCGGATTCCGAATTCGGGTGTCTTGGCCAACTTTATGGAACTTTAGCTGAGCGGCGGATTACAGGCTCCTAAACCATAAAACTCACAACACTATAAGTGACACGCTAAACCACTTCCCGGGGACTTAAACTAGGATCTAAAAGTTTCCCTATCGATAAAAAGCATGGCAATACCCCCTAAAACATAAAAACGAGGAAAACTAGGGTCCGTGAATTTTCTCCAACCAGTAGACCGGTTGCCCAACCAGAATTCCGGTTCTGGAAAATTCAGAACCCTCATCTGGAATTCCGGATGCACAACCGGAATTCCGGTTCCTCGCAGGCAGCAAACCAAAATTTTCATAACTTGCACAAATCAACCCCAAATCTCATGAAACCTTCCAGACCTGTTCTAAACCTCCCCTAGAACATTTCCAAAGCATTAAAACAACCCAGAAATCACAGATAGGAAAAATGCCATTGGAGCTCAAGCTTTGAGTTCTAAACTCAAACTTGAGCGAAACCACCTAACATGCATTCAAACCAGCTTGAATCTACTTAAACAAGCATACCTAAACCTCTGAAAACAACTAAAAACATCAAGCAACATCACAGCAACAGATTATACAATTTCTTTCAAAAATCACATATTTTTCATAGACAAACTATAGCTTGCTCAACCTAATAATCATGCTTTAAAAACAACTCAAATAACATCTAACAAACATGCTTTAACCTCTAAAAATAACCATAAAACACAGCAGCAATAACAACCAACAATCATGCATGCATCATGATCAAACTTTCTTAAAACACAAGAAAACACAAAGAGAAGTTAGAAATCACTTACCACAATCAAGAGCTCCCAAATTAGGTTGAATCGAGCTTGAAAATCAAATAAAATCCCAGCCCTTGAACCCCAAGCACCCAGCCGAAAAGAGAGAGGGAAAAGAGAGAGTTTTCTATTTTTTCTAACTTTGAGATTTTTTTGTAAAATGAAGAAATGAAATCAATTACACATATAACATTCATTTCAGCCAATTAATAAATAATTAAACATTTAATTCAATTAATAAACTCACTAGAAGACAAAATACTAATGGGGCAAAAAGACCATTTTGCCCCTCCACACTAAAACCACATAAAACACACTAAAGGGGTATTTTTGGGGAATTCTAAATTCCCGGCCATTCCCGACATTCCCAATGTCTAATAAACCGCCCCAAACTACTAACATACTAAGTTGTGATTTCTACTGAGCCAAACACCGAGTTCCAAATGGAAATGCAAAATATGAAAACTACTGAATGACATAGCAATGTATTTCTGAATTCCATAAACAACAGTATAATAAATTATTTAAATAGCTATAAATAATTTTCATAATTAATCATAATTAACTGCTAATTTCCAAATTAAACTAAGCGCGCTTTACAATCGTGTTCCCAAAATGTACGTATCACCCTGACCTAAAAGTAGGCTTAACTAACAAATCAAAGAACATGAATAGCCTTTCAAGATTGAGCCTAATCATATCAGGATTAAGATCATTTGATCTAGGATCAACTAGGCGATATTGACTTGAATAGATATTACGGTAAGTTTAATAAATCTAAGTCAAAGTTCAATATCGGTCCCTTCCTATGCATACTCCATGCATCCAACCTGAGCTTTACTTTAACCAATGCTCTGGAAAGAACATAGCACTTTATTCACATAGTCATGTTTACTTTCCAATGTGTTGACAGCACAAGAAATAGGATCAAGTATGTGAAAAGGGTTTCAGATGAATTTATACATTGTATACATATAATCATGAAGTAAATCATGTAAACCATGCAACATTAAATGTTATTTCTGATCTATATTAATAACTAAATCTGATTATATTGAAATGAGTTTTATTTAGGGCATAAAACCCAACAGGATTGTCTCTTTGTTAAATGGATACACATGGTATACTTGAAAGATCAGGACTGGTGGAGTTATGTTGCTCCACATGGAAAAAAATAGTTGTTGTGAAGGATAAGTTTCAGCAAAAAGGAGACATGGAAAGCTTTGTAAAACAGAGATATCAAGTCAAGCAAGGATACCAAGATCTTTTCCCCGAGCATCCTAAAATCCCATGGTGCAATCTGGTTTGGGACAGACTTGTCATTCCAAAACATAGATTTATTCTATGGTTAGTGTTTTGGAAAAGGCTGAACACAAAGGAAAGAGTAAGCAAGTTCAATCAAAACATAGACATTACCTGTGCTCTGTGTGGCAAAGGTGATGAAACCATTGAGCATCTGTTTTTTCAGTGTGATTATAGCTCAGAATGCTTGCAAGAGATCAAAGTGTCTCTGCAATGGAACACACCAGCAGGGGATATCTTCAAGCGGCTACAACCCTGTCATCAAACAAAAAAGTTTTCTGCAGCTAAGAAGAGCATGGTGAATACAGTTGTGGCTAGCCTTGTGTATCACATATGGAAAGCAAGAAATGAAGTACTTTGGAACCACCAACAATGGCTCACTAGCAGAACAGGGAAGCAAGCCAAGCAGCTAAGTAAGCTGAGAATCCAAGCTTGGCCACCTAAAAAGCAAGGAGAGAAGACACAGAATGGATACTAGAAACTTAAACTGTACATGATTATTTTGGGTGATAGTATTGCTGTGTAAAAATGTGATGTAAACTGTGATGTAAGTTTGGTTATGAGCAATAAAATTCTCTTATTCATCAAAAAAAAAAAATTACGTTAACTTATATATACTAGGTGAGTTTCCATGTGCAATTGCACGTGTTAAACTCTTCATTTGATTTTTTTTATTTTCATTTTTACTGTATTATTAATTGTGATAAAATATAAAATGTGAAATTAAGATTTAATATTTTAAAATGAAGTAAAAAGTGTAAATATATATTATATTATACAATAATAATTACAAGCTAGTTAATTAATGCTAAGCGTTTTAATTACATATATAACGTGTCCTATATAAGATGCTTATTATTTAAATATATTTTACATAGTATTTATAATATTTGTACATAATTTATATATTTATTTATATTATTTTGTAGATACTTCAAGAGTCATTCGTAGTATTTGAAGTGCTTGATTCACTATCACTTTCGAGCAGTGAGATAACATTGTATTTGGTTTGACTCCCACCACTATAAGCATCCGCTCTTGGTTTTAAGTAAATAAAAAATTTACTCGTTGCAGAAAGCCTTGCCACTGATAATATGTTTTGATCATGTTATTGTTGGGTTTTATGCCCTAAATAAAACTCTTTACAATCTAATTAGTTATCAACATAAGAAATTAGAAGTGATTGATGTTTGCATGAATTTTACATGCTAATGGTTTAATATGTTTAACATGTTTAATATGTTTATTACATTCATACACACAAAATCAGTTAAATCTAGATCATATGATTATTCACAATTACAGTATCGTCAACACAGTGGAATGTGATTGTGATCATATGAACCAAAAGTTTTGGCCCCTGTTTCATCAGTGTTATTGGATTTACACTAATGTGATAATCAGCGATGATGTGTACTTACACTTGGAGTAAGTGTTATGTTCTTTCCAGGACATTAGTAAAGTATACTAGTTTCGAATGTATGGAGTATACATTGGACTGGACCGATATTGCAACTAAGTTAAGATATTACAAACTTACCGTTATACATATCTTTCCAAGTCAATATCAGTAGTTGATCTTAAGATTAAAAGAATCTAAATCCTGATATGCTTAGGCTCAACTCAGGAGTGCTATTCATGTTCTTAGATTTATTAGTTAAGCCTACCTTTGGGTCAGGGTGATACGTATATTTTGGGAACATGATAGTATGATTGAGTGGGAGTGCTGAACATAAATATGGAATCTATAGCTTCTACTGGTGTATAGAAGTCAAGTGATGATTCCCTTCGAGCTTAGCAAATAGAAGTAAATGGATGAGCTCTTGTTTAACTGACTAATTATTAGATAAATAAACACCATTTACAGGTAGCTAAGTGTTTTAAGGGGCAAAATACATTGAGGGGTGAGAACAGTAAATAAATCCCATCTCGATGTAAATCATCTATATAGAGGATCTTTAAATCACAATAAGATTATAACAATGGTTAAATGAGATAGTATATTGATATCGTGGAACATACAATACGCTCTATATAAGTCTGAGAGTGCAATTCTAAGTTCTAAGAGTGGATTCAACGAAGAATTAATAAGTAGGAATTTACTTGGTAAATTTGGTTCACTTATTGGAAGCTCAGCATATAGATCCATGGTCCCCATTCTAGTTGAGAACATTCTGCTTGTAAGACTCATTAATTGATTCGTGATTGATCAATTATAATTCTAAAGTTAGACTATGTCTAATTTTATGAATTTTCACTAAGCAGGGGTGAAATTGTAAATAAAAGAGTTTATAGGTTTATTTATTTATTAATGGACTTTATATGTCTAATTAATAATTAAATTAAATGACAATATTATTTAATAATCTATTTTAGTTATTAAATAATTAGTTTTGGCATTTAAAAGGTTAGAATTGAAAAATTGGCGTTTTTGAGAAAATAGAGATAAAATTTGATAAAACTGCAAAATCAAGTGAGGCCCAATACCTACACCTTGGCCGGCCACTATATGGAGTTTTTAAAATTAATATTTTCATTATTTTAATGCCAAATAATTCTAAACCTAAACCTAGTAGTTGCCTATAAATAGAAAGTGATGGCTCAGTCACAACACATGCTTTGACAAGTTTTCAACAAGCCTTTCTTACAGAAATTTCTCTCTTCAGAAAACTGAGCCTTCCCACTTTCTATCCTTGGCCGAAATACCTCTCTCTCTTTTCCCTTCATCTTTTTCGTGACCCTAGTGAAAGAGTAAGTGCCCACACACAGCAAGCAGTAACTCAATCATAGATTGGAAGACTGTGAAGGATCAAAACTTGAAGGAGAAGGACCTTCGGGCTCAGATCTTGATTATACTCTGCTACAGAAAGGAATCAAGGGTTAGAGATCTGAGTGGAAGGAGACATTAATTCTGCTGCATCAATGTAAGGTTTTCTTAACTTTATATGTGTTTATTTTATCGTTTTAGAAAGTTCATATTTAGGATGTTAATAAACATACTTGTGAGTAGATCTAAGATCCTGGTAAAATAATTTCCAACAACTGGCCTGAGAGCCATGGTAATTGATTTACTTACATGAAATTTGGACTTTAAAACGATTGTTTGTATGTTCTTTGGATGGTATCATGTTGTATTGAGTGTTATTTGATGATTGATTAATGTTTGTGAAATTTTCGTGAAAAATAATTGTGATTTTGTCTCTGGAATTATTTTTATTGGATAGTATGGAAAAAATTAAGTAAGTTAGCCTTTTACAGAACTTAATTTGGATTTTATTTGAATTAGTTATGATTTTTTGAAGATTTGGAAAAATCGGGGCTGTGCTGATGTTTTCCTGCGATCGCAAATCTGTCCGTACAGCTTCGAATTTTTTCGTTTTTCTTCGATTTTTCATGCTTTTTCATGTAATTAACTTCCGATTTTTTGTATGGTTTTGTATATATACTATTACTATTCCTAATTCAATTCTAATTATCATTTTGAATTAATTTAATATTTTTTTTTAATTTAATTCAAGATATTAGTGTAATTTGAATTTGAATAGAATTAGTATCTATCTTCTTGCTTAAAAATCTATCTTATTTTTAAATTTGATTATATCTTATCTTATTAAATTTAAGGTCAGATTTTATAAGATATTTATAAAATCTTTTAAGATATTTTAAAATATCTTATCTTTTAAGATATTTTTATAATAATATCTTATCTTTTAAGATTTTTTTTTAAAATTAAATCTTTTTAGATATTTTGACCTTATTTAAATTTAAAATAAGATATTTATAATCATGTAATTTTAAATAGATATAAGATATTTTGCTAACTTTTAAATTTTGTTATTTTATTTATTTAAATTAAATTTAAAAATCTGAAAAGATATTTCATTTATCTTTTCTAATTTTTATTTAATTTTTATTTTTAAAATAACATTTAATTTTTAAAAGTAGTTAGCAAATTTTGAAATGATATTTAGGTTGGTTGAAACCTAATTTTTCAAAATAGTAGGTTTAATTTTAAATATTTTTTTTTAAATTTCGAAATTTAAATTTTTTTCCGAAATTAAATATTTTTTTTTAACTTTATTTTCGAAATTAATTAAATATTTTTTTTAATTATTTATTTTTCTAAATTATTTATTTAAAATTAAATAAATCCTACTTCCAACTATCCAGCTAACCTTGTTGCAGGAGTATGTGGTTTTAAACTTGTGTGTAAGTTTCTAAAAACCTATTATTACTTGATTGCAAATAGCCATGGTTACTTTTTGCCAGATCTAATGATCTGATGGCTCCCTTGGTCAAGTTAATAATTTGTAACAGGTAAATTTTACAATCTTCTTTCATCTGTGTATGACCTAGCAACATGATAAGATCCATCCAAAGTGTGCATGTGTGAGCCTATATGTTTATTTTGTTTTAATATAGATACATATAGGTTGTTGCTAAATAAAATGTCACACCATGATAGATTTTATTTAGGTCCATTTAGTTATTGGACCTATTCAATTAATAACAGTTATTCATTTTAAGGTTAAATTCCTCTCTTTTGGGCCTTGTGTGAGAGTTGGGAGCCATAGAAGTGGGTACGACATACTGAACCCAGCACCCCCTCACATGAACTACCCCAATTGTGAAGGCCCATTTGCACGATTTGAATAAGCATACTAGGTTAATTATATTAGTTTGACCTAATAAAATTGAATTAGCAACATAATTAACTTTTAAAATATATGAAAATTTATTTTCATTTTAATATTTTAAAGTTAATTTTAAGAAAAACACTTTTAGTTTAGATATTATTTCTAGACAAACTATTTGTATTTTTCTTGTATTTAATTAAATATAGAATTTTAACTAACTAAGATTCTTTCTGGAGCTTATTTAATTAAATATTCCTATTTAAGTTATAAATTAGTTGTATCAACTGATTTTTCTTATCTAACTTACATTTGAATATTTGATTTAAATTTTAAATCAAGTTGAGGAATCCTAGGCGTTAGTATTAAAGATTCTTAAGATATTTTTTAAGTTAATATCTTTTCAAATATTAACTTAAAATAGAATATTTTAGATATTTTTTGGTTAATATCTTTTCAAATATTAACTTTAAAAAGATATCTTCAAATTAAGTGGTTACAACTTAATTTGTGATATTTAATTAAATCTAGATTTGAAATTATTTAAGTTTTAGATTTTTTTTCTATATAACTTAAATTAGATATTTTTCAAATTTTGAAAAGATACTTAGTCAAATAAGATATTTTCTAGATAGTAATTTCTAGACTACTTATTATTTCTAATATTTAAATAGGAAAATCATACTTTGTGAAATTAATTATTTAAATAATTAATTTTGGTACAATTTTATTAAGTATATTTTTCCTAGTATTAAATAGAAATTAATAATTAAGCCTTCTCTACACTTAATTATTATTTCTTGAATTTAATACATTTAATTAAGTTGAAAAATCTAAATATCTAAGTTGATTTTCATCATGATACTTAAATATTTATTGATTTTTCATGACACTTAATTAAATAGAAAATTATTTTTAGGTTGAAATTTAATTTTTCAACTTAAATTTAAATAATTTTCAATATATATATTTTTCTTTATTTTATTAATCAATTTTGAAATTTGCATTTTAATTATGCAATATTTTCGAATTTATTTTTGAAAAATAGATTGAGTTGTAAATTAATTATTTATTTTAATTAATTCTTGGACCAACTCAAGTCAATGATTTTTTCATTTAATTGATTAATTTAAAATAAATGAATTTAAAATATATATATATTATTAGAAATTGAATTAACTAGTCAAAAGAAAATCTAGATAGATGATATTTTTGCTTGAAGTATTTCTTTTCTATTTTTTATTATTTTCGAAAATTGTATTTTTATATACTTTAAATTTTCGAACCCAATAAATATATTCTCAAAGGAAATTTTTAAGTTGCTAATTATTTAATTTAATTCAACTTAAATTAATTTCCTTAATATTTATATTTAAGATTATTACTAAGATGGAAATAATTTATTTTATTTCAATCACCATCTAAGTATAATTTTATAAATATTATATTAAATTTTTATTTTTGAATTTTAATTCTTAATTTAGAATTTAATGAGATTTATTTATTAGAATAATAAAGAAAATACATTTTAAATAATGAGCTTTATTATTATTAAGAAATTCGATCTCCATTGTGGGTTTTACACCGCGTTTGTTTTAGTGAGTAATCCTCCCTAATGGAGGAACGTTCATTAGCAATTTCGCACCGTTTAATCTCGCATGATAAGTGGTTTGTAAGTGTTTTATATGGTATAGATCACCCTAATGGTGGGGACCATATTTGACTTGCAAATTGCGAAACAATGGTAAAAGCTCATGAGATAGAATAGCCTTGACTCTCGCCTAAACGGGACAACGCTGGATTCTGATCTTGATCGAATAAAAGGTTGCTAGAATGTTTAACATTTTAGATGAGCTGACAACTCTATTCAATGGATGGTAGCTTTGACTCTCGCCTAAACGGGACACTGATATCAGTTTGTTGAAAACCTTGGAAATTATTTAGGATTGAATTTTTTAAGTATTTTCTCATATCATTCCTACTTGCTATGTGCTTATAATTTCTGAATTGATTTTGTGTGTTAAACCATTATTTAATTTCTATTATTTTGTAGTATCCTGTTTTGTCAAAATGAATCCCATGTTATCACTGTTGACTGAAAATAAGCTGAATGGATCTAACTTTAATAAATGGAATGAGAACATTAATATTGCTCTCATAGGAGAAAGTGCCTTGTTTGTTTTAAGCGAGCCGTCACACGAAGTGCACAGGGACAATGCATCCAAAGCTGTGAAAGAAAAGTATGAGCATTGGCAGAAAGCAAATGACAAAGCTTTATACTTTATGCTTTCTAGCATGGTTGACACCCTCAAAACTCGGTTTTCTAAAACTGAGAAGGCTGCTGAAGTAATGACGAAGTTAAATGAGCTATTCGGTAAGGCATCACTTCAGTCACGCTTTGACGCGACTAAGAAGTACATTAACGCACGGATGGAACCTCATCAAAACGTGCGTGACCATGTTCTCCTCATGTCCAGTTATTTCCAAGAAGCCCAGGATCATGGTGCTGAAATGGACAGTGCTACTCAAGTTAGTCTTATCTTGAATAGCCTGACTCCAGCATTTCTACCATACACATCAAATTATGTCATGAATAAGAAGGAAATTGACTCTCATGAATTAGTCAATGACCTTCAAACTTATGAAAATTTGATTGGAGGACCCAAGAAGAAAGGGAGTAAACCTCACAATCCTGGTAAAGGTAATGGGACGATAAAACCTGAAGCTAATGTTGCCTCTGCTTCAAAGCCCAAATCGAAGAAGAAGTGGAAGAACACCAAGAAGCGAACAAAAGCCAATAAAAAGGCTGCTCCTTCCGGTGATGCTACACTTAAAGGAAAGTGTTTCTGCTGCAATGAGAAAGGTCATTGGAAACCCCAGTGTCCTAAACTTCTTGCAAAGAAACAAGGTATTTCCATTCATAAACTTTAAGAGTTTAGTGAATTGTTATCCAATTGGATTTATGATTCTGGACTAACTTTGTTTATTTGTTTTCTTCTTCTTATAGGCCAAGCTACTTGAACTCAATTGAGTTAGATCAGAAAGCTGGACCAAGGGTGAAGTCGTCCAGATGAAGATGAAGCTCTTCAATTTTTGAATTAATTGTTTTAGTTTAAAGACAATTTGGATTTCAAATTTTAGTTAGGGACATTTATCCCTGTTTCTCTCATATTGTTGCAATACATTTTTTATTATTAATAAAGTTTTATTTTCGAAATTCACTATTGCAAATTATGAGATTGAGCTTCATTTATTTTATCTTCATCAATTATTACCACATTATATTTGTATGTTTGTATGTGTAAGTGTTTTTATTATTGATGCAAATTCTATAATATTTACAACTCTTCATAGAGTTATATTAAATAAACACTAGAAATTATTTCTATGTTTATCAATAATTGTTAATTCTCATACAATTATTAAGAATTTGTTTAATAAAAGGATCTTATGATCTGATAGGGGTGGAGAAAAGTTAAGAAAACTATGCAGTTCAACGATCTTTTATATCTAATGAACTCTGGATAGTATTCAACTCCACATAAAATCTATCACACTAAGAGAATCATGATCTTTACAACCTTTAGGGGTGGATCATAATCTCTGTATACTTAAGGGTGGAGGTTATCCATAGTACCCTATATGTATATTCTTAGGGGTGGAGTCTATTCCACAATTCCCTATGTAACACATATCTTCTTTAAACATGGAAGTAATATAACGAGTCAGCTATTGTCAATATAAATTCTTGATCTTGATTGTATGTTCCATTTCGTTTTTTACTGTTGTAAGTAAAAGTTTGATACCTTTGAAAGTTCTTTGTTAAAGTTTCACACTACCTTAATTGAGTGGGAGAATTTTAAAATTCTATACCCATCTTCATTAGGTTGATAATTGTGATAGGTACTTAAGAACACTACTGAAAAGCAAATCTAACCATTCACATGGATAGGTATAGCTTATCAGAATTATGAGAATAAGATAAAGAACTCTAGCTCAGTCCATTCAAATGACTTGAACCAAGAATTCTTAATCCTCATAAAATTTGATGGTATCTTAATTTTGATTACTTTATCTCTGGCATGTATTTTTCACTTCAAATACTAGTCTGCTATGTTGATGACTTAGTCTTGACTTAAAGTTTCAGACTAATACAAAAGTCACAACTAGGTAACTCTCTAAACAATCAGAGGTTAAAAGTATTATTTAACCAGACATCTGCTATTGAGTGGGAGCTATCTGAGATGTAATCAAATAGGGAACATTAGAAGATATTCAAGATGGATTTATGAAAGTGATCTATATGACAGATATAAGGAACTATGTATCAGTTATCCTTGTATCTCACCATCTAATTTCGATTTCTATAAGATGGTGCTTACTTTGGGGGAGGCGGAATTATTGTATAATAATTCAAGCTCTACCAGAGAAGAACTATAACTTGGTCGATTCGAAAATACCAGAAAGTTATATCACTGAAGAAAAGTCTACACTGTATTATCTCAATTACATATTTTAAAATATGAGAGATATGTCTTCTGTTTATCCAGATGTACTTTTAAAACAGTAAAGATTTCAGTATCCCTTGATGAGTAAAGCATATAGTAAAGGATGTTTCATAAGAGTATTTATGAACTAGTTTCCAGGAGTTTGGGTGGATTCAAATATACTACACTTGATCTGAAGATCAAGACATCAGATTGACCTATTTGCACAGTTTGTTTTATATTAGTGCAAGTGGGAGTTTGTTGGGTTTTATGCCCTAAATAAAACTCTTTACAATCTAATTAGTTATCAACATAAGAAATTAGAAGTGATTGATGTTTGCATGAATTTTACATGCTAATGGTTTAATATGTTTAACATGTTTAATATGTTTATTACATTCATACACACAAAATCAGTTAAATCCAGATCATATGATTATTCACAATTACAGTATCGTCAACACAGTGGAATGTGATTGTGATCATATGAATCAAAAGTTTTGGTCCCTGTTTCATCAGTGTTATTGGATTTACACTAATGTGATAATCAGCGATGATGTGTACTTACACTTGGAGTAAGTGTTATGTTCTTTCCAGGACATTAGTAAAGTATACTAGTTTCGAATGTATGGAGTATACATTGGACTGGACCGATATTGCAACTAAGTTAAGATATTACAAACTTACCGTTATACATATCTTTCCAAGTCAATATCAGTAGTTGATCTTAAGATTAAAAGAATCTAAATCCTGATATGCTTAGGCTCAAATCAGGAGTGCTATTCATGTTCTTAGATTTATTAGTTAAGCCTACCTTTGGGTCAGGGTGATACGTATATTTTGGGAACATGATAGTATGATTGAGTGGGAGTGCTGAACATAAATATGGAATCTATAGCTTCTACTGGTGTATAGAAGTCAAGTGATGATTCCCTTCGAGCTTAGCAAATAGAAGTAAATGGATGAGCTCTTGTTTAACTGACTAATTATTAGATCACTAAACACCATTTACAGGTAGCTAAGTGTTTTAAGGGGCAAAATACATTGAGGGGTGAGAACGGTAAATAAATCCCATCTCGATGTAAATCATCTATATAGAGGATCTTTAAATCACAATAAGATTATAACAATGGTTAAATGAGATAGTATATTGATATCGTGGAACATACAATATGCTTTATATAAGTCTGAGAGTGCAATTCTAACTTCTAAGAGTGGATTCAACGAAGAATTAATAAGTAGGAATTTACTTGGTAAATTTGGTTCACTTATTGGAAGCTCAGCATATAGATCCATGGTCCCCATTCTAGTTGAGAACATTCTGCTTGTAAGACTCATTAATTGATTCGTGATTGATCAATTATAATTCTAAAGTTAGACTATGTCTAATTTTATGAATTTTCACTAAGCAGGGGTGAAATTGTAAAGAAAAGAGTTTCTAGGTTTATTTATTTATTAATAGACTTTATATGTCTAATTAATAATTAAATTAAATGACAATATTATTTAATAATCTATTTTAGTTATTAAATAATTAGTTTTGGCATTTAAAAGGTTAGAATTGAAAAATTGGCGTTTTTGAGAAAATAGAGATAAAATTTGATAAAACTGCAAAATCAAGTGAGGCCCAATACCTACACCTTGGCCGGCCACTATATGGAGTTTTTCAAATTAATATTTTCATTATTTTAATGCCAAATAATTCTAAGCCTATAAATAGAAAGTGATGGCTCAGTCACAACACATGCTTTGACAAGTTTTCAACAAGCCTTTCTGAGAGAAATTTCTCTCTTCAGAAAACTGAGCCTTCCCACTTTCTATCCTTGGCCGAAATACATCTCTCTCTTTTCCCTTCATCTTTTTCGTGACCCTAGTGAAAGAGTAAGTGCCCACACACAGCAAGCAGTAACTCAATCATAGATTGGAAGACTGTGAAGGATCAAAACTTGAAGAAGAAGGACATTCGGGCTCAGATCTTGATTATACTCTGCTACAGAAAGGAATCAAGGGTTAAAGATCTGAGTGGAAGGAGACATTAATTCCGCTGCATCAATGTAAGGTTTTCTTAACTTTATATGTGTTTATTTTATCGTTTTAGAAAGTTCATATTTAGGATGTTAATAAACATACTTGTGAGTAGATCTAAGATCCTAGTAAAATAATTTCCAACAGTTATTAACAATATCATTGAGAAAGATAGTAATATTAATGTATGTTAATGAAGTGAATGAATTTAAGTAGTAGAAATTACATTTGGGATGTGAATAAGCTCTTGTGCGGTACAATTTAAAAACTTTTTTGCATTTTTCCCGAAGAACGTTGGTATTAGTGAGCCTGTGTGGCCTGTTAGTTGAGCTTGAAAGCGGCACCTAATATATTCAAATACAAATTAATTTATTTAAGTAACAAATTATGATAATAAGATTTGTGCTAAATTGAGTTAATATAAACCTTGGAATTGTCTCAATAGATTATTCGTTGCAACTGTAGCATTTAAAACATGACGTTTCATTGTCAAGATCTGCTTTTTGACGGCATTTTGTGCAAGCCATGTACCAGAAGGGTTGTCTTGAATTTTTGATGGAGATTGATGCATTGATCCAAAAAGTAGTTTGTTAATAAAGCATAATATAGTTATTGAAATAAAGTATATAATATTATGTAAAGCCAAAAAAAATTATAAACACTATAAACAATGAGAAAACAAACTAATTAGTTAATTAAAAGTTAAATAAACATATTTTACATACCTCTTGTGGAAGATTTTGAATGCCATTAATATTAATGATATTATTATATTGAAGAGTTCTTAGAGTAGTTTGGCTTGGGAAGAGTCTCTTCTCATTGATAATGGCAGATAGGTATTCTTCATTATTAATGCTCCTATTAATTTATAGGATAAAATTATTAGATATATAAGAATTATTTATGGATAGCTGTAATAAGGAGTAATTTATAAAAAATAAGTATAAATTAGTTTACCATTGACGAAGCTCGTTTATTTGTGGAATAGTTGTAAGATTGATGATAAATGAACTCTGTTTCTTGGATGATAAAGATATACCTATTGAATTGTTAAAAAAATATATTATAAGATGTCTTTTAATAATACTAAATAATTAGTTGAAATAAATCTAACCGTTGTGTGAAACAATTTTCAGGCGTGTTCCTATTATAATAGGATTTTGTGGAAGAATTTCACATATTATTTTTCCAACAGTCTCAATTAGCTCGTCCCACATAGTTAAAGTTTTGGTTGCAAGCTGGACAAATATATTTTGTTAAAAATTAACATAACATATGCAGTAATATTTAAAAATATAAAACATATTAATTTTAGACCTTTGATCAACAAGGATGAATTCTTGAATATTTGCAGGTCCAGACTTTGTGTGAATTTTTTTTATTGGATCAGCACTTAATACAACTGCAACAATATCTGTAATTAACATTGAAAGATATATTATTAGTAATTTGACAATAATAATGATTATAAAAAATTAAAATTATGTAAATATTACCAACAGAAATTTTTGTATCAACGTAGGCATCTAGTTGATGAAGATAATACAAGTTGTAGAGATCTTCAAAGTTCCATTGGTTTTCTTCAGTAGTTTCCTCAATTGATGTAGAAGTATTGAGGCTCCATTCAAATTGATTGTCAACAATTCTAAACTCTTCTTGTACTGGCTTTATATAAGCATTGGAAATTAAGTAGACTTGTGAAACATTTAAGGTATCTCCGAAATGATGGATTGCATTGCCATACAGAGTAGCTTGTATACGATTTTTCTATTTATAATGAATCAGAAATACAGAGAGTGATGTACAAAAGTATTTTTTGTAGAGATTTTATAGCTAATTAATTAATAATCTTATATTTTGTAGCTGAAACAAAATTTAAATTTAATTTATATAGTTTATATAGATTTATGAGTTGTAATAAATATACCTCAATATCAGCAAGAATTATACGTTGGTACAATACTCCATTGTGAGGGATACATGGGATAAGTTTTTCAATAACAGTAACTTTTTCTATCCATCCTCTAGTAGTTGGTGTAAAAAGAAATAATTGTAATAAGTTAAATTAAAATGTATAATCAATATTGGTGATAAAAAGTGAAAAGATGTATAAGAAGAGAATCATACATAAGAACTTCTATATAGTATTGCTTAATAATAAGATTTCTTTATAAACAATGTTGAAGGTATGATTATTATCAGCTTTGTTGCCTGATGGTAGTCTAATGAGAACTCTTAAAGCTGATAAAGTTTTTGCTCTAGATAGAGCAACATATAATTGTCCATGGGAGAAAACAGGCTCTGGTAAGAATACACCAACTAAATCTAACGTTTGTCCTTGAACTTTGTTAATAGTCATAGCAAAACTTAATCTAATGGGAAACTGAGTGCGTTTAAATGGGAATATATTTTTTTCATTTTCCAATAGAGTAAAAGGTATTCTGGCTAAAAAAATTCTCTTTCCACAATGACCACCAGTAACTATTTCAGCATCAATAATATTAGAGCCAAATCGTCGACATATTAGACGTGTTCCATTACATAATCCTTCAGAAGTATTAATATTACGAAGTAATATAATTGGACAATTTAATTTTACTGTTAATTCATGGGCAGGGAATCCACTTGGTGTTAAGCTATTCATAAAGTCTTCTTGTACTCCCTGTTCATTTTTATCTATGGTTTCATCAAAACTATAATATTTTATGGAATTACCCGAAAATCGATTAATAAGAATTTTATTAATATGGTCAACATACTCATTTTTTGGAGTTAAAATTACGCGATTGAGTATTGTATTCATATTTTCTGTGTAGTTATTAATATCTAGAAAGACGAAATCTATTAAGTTGTTTAGCAAAGTATCATCATCCTCATAAGGTAAAATCATCGATGAGAGTAGCTGTATCTTTCCATCTATAGTTGGTTCGGTTCCATTGCCAATATTTAATAAATAATTACTAAATAAGGGATCTTGTCTGGCACGCATGTTGTCTGTTAATGTAATTTTAGTAAATAAGGGCCATAACTGAGATTTTACTAAACTTGCATTAATCATTTGTTCTCTTGTACCTTTAGGAACAACAAATACTTGACGAAAATCACCTCCAAAAACTATAACTTTACCAACAAAAGGAAGAGTAGAATTATTTATGTCTTTCAATAGCTTCTTTGTTTGACATTGGTGCCTCATCCCAAATAATAAGTTTTACTAGTTGTAATAATTAACTTAAACCTAATTGTTTACTAACTGCACAAGAACTATAATTATCTAAGTGAAGGGGTATTTTAAATAGAGAATGAGCTGTTCGACCGCCAGGTAAAATAGAAGTTGCAATACCTGAAGATGCAACAGCTAATGCTATCATTTTTTTTGAGCGAACTGCAGCCAAAATAATCTTATACAAGAAAGTTTTTCCCGTTCCTCCAGGACCATCAATAAAGAAAAGGCCAGTTTGATTGTTGAAAATTTTATTTAATATTAAGTCAAATGCATTTTTATAGTTTCAAATTTAATAAATTAGCAGCTAATATGTCATCTTCGCTAACAACAATTGCTAATTGTTCATTAATCTCTTTATATTGTTTATCAATTTCGTTATCACTTATATAATTATTAACTAAGCTATAATCATTGATATCTTTTCCCATTGATTCTAGAATAAATTTGATGTGATTTAGAACATTAGTTCTTATTGTAGATGGGGTGTTCGTTATAGTATAATAATCTTCAGACATTGGTTGTTCAAATTTTTCCCATAACTCTTTAGGGTTAGTAGGTTTACAATATACTAAGATGGTAGCAAACAAACGATGTCAGCCATGGGGCATATTAAATGATGAAGCTTCAGATAAACATTGTTCTAGATTTGTGTCAGCCTCTAATAATCCACTAAGTAAAGCAGCTTCTAGAAAAGAGGTTACCTGTTTACCTTTAACTGTCTTTAAATAGTAAAATGAGGTTGGCCCACGAACATGATTTAATAATAAACGTAAAAAATACCTCTCACCTTCTATTGGGTTAACTGTAACAAGCCTACCAAAAGTTTCGAAGCGCTTTCTAATAATCCAAATTTTATATTGTTGGTTCCAAACAAAATGTTCTGGAAACTCTCTGTAAAGTAATGTTTTAGCTTTTTCATCAATTTTATTCATTTGAAAAAATTTTGTCAACATAGATTTCGATGTATTATTATCACTTACAAATTATTTAAATAATTTGTATCCTTAAAAGTAAGAGATTGTTTATTTTCAAGATGAACTTGTAACACTTGTACATGTGGATGCATCTCATTTAATGTAAATGCATATATTCTCCATGTAGCTTCAGGAGGAGAGACCCCTACCAAGTTGGTAGAGATCTATTTCATTAATATCATTTTGATCATTTTCTGAATTAATGTGAACAATAATACGATCATGTCCTTTATAGACATATTTGTATAAATATTTGACAACTTTAATAGTTGAACAAATTTCTACACTAAGATGACAGTTATATTTTGCAAGTAGATAAGGATTATAAGGGATAATCCAATGATGATCTAGATTGCTACCTCGTATTTTAACTGATACGTTATTATCTCTTCTTCTATAATTTGGATAAGAATCATTTCCATAAGTTGTTTGAGGGCAAAATGATTTCGGATAACGATTTCGACATTTTTTATTTTTCATCATGCATACATTTGATGGATTAAGTTGACCATAAGGACCATGCATCATATATTTAATGACAATGGAGAAAAGATATTGATTTATATTTTTATCGGGTAATTCAGCACAAACAAATCTGTCGAAAGATTCTGGCGCTATAATTTTTTATTGTGGTTTTAAGATAATTAGAAAATGTGCATATCGTAAACCCCTTTTTTGAAATTCTATGACATAATTATAGGCAGCTACAAGTCCAAAAATTTGTCGTTTAAATAGATCTATTTTTAATTCTTCTAATTTTTCTCTAAAGATCCTTGCAACTAAATCTGGTCTATTTTGTACTTCTTCATTTGGAAGTAATTCTTCTTTAATTTCTGGCCAGTTTGAATTACATGTTATTGTCAAAAAAATATATGGTTTCCCAAATCTTTGAACTAATGACATTGCATCGACATATCGTTTCCTCATATCTCTAGGTCTACCTATAAAGGAAGCTGGTAAAATAATTCGTTTTCCAACTTGTGAACCTCGATTTTCTCCAACTTGTATACTATCAATTACACCTTGATATAGTTCACACCTAATTTGATCTTGTTTTTTTGCGAAGGAAATCTAGTCTAGATGTTTCAAGCTTAACATACATATCTACAACATATTGTTGTAAAAGTCGACATGCATGAAGTAATATCCCTTTGTCGGTTGTTCGAATTTGTAATTTATAGCAGTAGTATTCTCTACAAGAAACAACCAACCCTTTTTTATTCTTGTTAGTTAAGTTTTTCTCTTTTTGTAATAATTGTTCAGCAGAGGTGGCTCTAGTTGGATCAATAACTATTTCACTATGATGAGAAGTTTGATTTCTATTTTTATCAGCTCGGTTAATTTTCTCATGCCAACCAATTTCTCCATAAGGAAATAACAAAGGATACTGTAATGGATCGTAACAACCGTAATAATACTGTACTTTATGACTAAAGCCTGCATGGCTATATACAACAATCTCACGATCTGTTGTTTCTCTAGAGGAGTTATCATCAATCCATACTGCAGCTACTTGTGAAGCTAAAGGAGCTTTGTATGCTCTTGGATCTAATCCTACATTAGACTGTATATGGATTGTGTAGTTTTGTAAGTTAGGAATGTTTCTTAGACTTTGAAAAAATAAAGAATAAGGATTCATATTTATGATTTCTATAAGTTGTGCAACTATTGTTTGATTCATTTTTGATGATATATTGATTCGGTTTTCTATTTCATGCTCTGTATCATAGAAGTACAATTGTAATAAAGATGGCGGGCCTTCATGTGGAAGTAGTTCATTAATATAATGATAAACCTGTCCTTATACTCTAAACGTGTATATTCCTTTGTTTCTTTGACATAAAATTTTGTCATTTTTAGCCCCGAAAGAGGTGAAAGCAAAATGATTATTATAAGTGCAAACATACTTTCTAAAGTGTTCAGATTCTACTGTCATTTTTATAGGATTGTTGGACAAGTGGCAGTGAATGGGAAGCATCAGTGGATCTTTGCAGATAAGCATGAAATGTGTACATGGTCAGCATTTGAAGTGAGTAATTACAGTTTGCAATCTTATGTTCAAATCTATTCTTATATACTTTACTAACCTGAGACCTAATGAACATTATTTTGGGTGATTTTCATTTTTCAGTACTCCAGTGGGTGGCAAGAGAATCAATTACTGTAAATATGTTTTACAATTCAAAAAATTGACCTTTAAAGGTGTGAGAGAATTTTGTAACCCAAATCCACCAAAACAGAGTTAGAACATGCCTACAAAAGAGAAAAAGAAAACAGAGAGATGTTCAGACTCACATGAACTACAAGAGTATATAAATAAGAATAGATTCACAAAGATTCAATCACAAACCGAAAACATACACATATAATACCCATCAAAGCATAAAACTTAAATACATAATAATAAATTTCACCAAATAAAATCATATATACATGAAAGCATGACTTAAGTATACATCAAAACAAGTCTACATAATGACTCAGTAAACCAAACCTGAGAGTTTGAAGAAGCAAAGTTCCATTTCTTAAAACAGTTTATTTGATAAGTTTGATCATGTTAGAATAGGATACTTATACTAACTTTTAAAGAGAGGATAACTTTCAATCATATAACACGTATATATAATGACTCAGCAGTAATATACCAATTAGCTCAACACGTAGCAAAATATAAGATAAATCAAAGATTTATCTTCAAATATTTTAAAAACTCTACTAACAGATATTCAGAAATTATAAAAACTTGATATTATGAAAAAAAAAATAAAAAATTTAGTATTGTAACACGTATTTGATGAGTAAGCTAATAGTTGTATATTTTTTGTTTTTTTTTTTTAAGAAAAAAAATCCAGAAATTATCTATATTTTTTTAGCTTTTTCTTTTAAGGGCAAAATTATCTAACATGCATCAGTCCAAGAAATTCAAAAATAAAAAACTTAAATTAAAATATGTGTAAAGGTAGATAAATTTCATCATATGTCACATTTATATATACAAATAGAGAGAAAAAGAGGTAAGGAAATTAGGGATTTGAAAAAAAAATTGAGAAATACAAATAAAAAAAATTAAGGATTTTACATTTTTATGTATAGATGGAGAGAAAGAAGGGTAAAAAAATAAGAGATTTTGAAATTAATAAACATACCTGGTGGAGGTGTGCATGTTGAGAATATGATTCAGAGAAAGATAAGGTGGCGGTGGAGGAGCTTGACCGCCGTTATGAACTCAGTGGTGGTGGCCGCCGTGGTAAGCCTTCTCTTGTCATTGATCTAATGGGTGATCCTGTTTGTCGTGTTCGTCATTTCCCAACTCACATCATGCTGGTACATAATAGTTGCAAAGAAAGAGAGAGAGAGAAGAAGAGGAAGAGATAAAGTTTATGAGAGGTTTTTTGGTTTGGAAGAACAATCAGTTTATTAAAATTAATGGGAGGTAATTGCGTTGAATAGTCAACTTATTGGAAATAGTAAGATTGGCAATAGTGATTGCATTGAATTAGTAGACTTTTCAAAGGAAAGTTGCAGAGAAGATGAAAATATTAAGAGAGAGAATTAAATAGAGTTTTAAAAGGTAATAAATACACTTTAATATAATAATATACTTAATAAAAAAGTAGAAATGGGAAATACAAACACGTGCAGTACTATGCTGTTAATTTTGACTATTGGACTTTTTCACATTGAAAAGCTTACTATTTAATATAATAAAAACATACATTAACAATGTAAAGGGTATATATGTCATTTACATTATATACATTAACAATGTAAAGGATATATATGTCAAATAACATTGTCACCTGATTACGACACTTCTAAAATAGTATGATATATAAATAATATTATAATAATATATTAATAATAATAATATAATAATAATATATAATAATAATAATAATATTATTATTATTATTAATAAAAACTTTATTATTAATAGTTATTTTATTATTTCTTAACCACTAAGAAATCTCTATTTCTATGGTATTTGGCCAACTTCGAGTACCCTAAAATATTCTGATATTTCTAAAATCAACTTATCCCAATAATCTCATCAATATTTCTAACTAAAACTGTTGTGACATTTTTGGCCTCCAATCGGGTCTCAAGGGTCGCCAAACTTGAAAATATTTTTATTTCACAAATAACTCATATTATATCCACGTATTCAAATAAATCTCCGTAATTAACAAATTACGCTTATTTATCCACAAATCAGGTCTTCAGGGTCACCGAACCTGAAAATATTTTTATTCCACATATAGCTCATATTACATTCACACATTTTATATAAATCTCCGTAATTTATAAATTTCTCTTATTTACTCACTTATAGCAAAATTTAAATTTTATGCTGAAATAAATTAGTAGGATCATAATCCCACTTATTACCTGATTAACACATAATATAAATATAAACCCTAATTAATTACCATTAGACTTATCGGGATATTACAACTGTCTTGAGTTTGGGAACAAGCTTGATATCAAGCAACAAGTGAGCCTGATCGGTCCTTTTTGCAAGAAAGATGTGAAAGAAGCATTATTTAGGATTCATTCGTCCAAAAGCCCGGGTCCCGATGGGTTTGGTGCCGGCTTTTTCAAAGATCTTTGGAGTGACATTGGAGACGATTTCTCTAGTGCAGTGTTGGGGTTTTTTCAATTTGGTAAGCTTCCTCAGGAAGTAAATGAAAACATCCATATCCCTTATCCCAAAGATTGATAACCTTCAAGGAGCTAGCGACTACAGACCTATTGCTTGTTGCACCACAACATACAAATGCATCTCGAAGATGATCTATACTAGACTCTCGGAAGTTCTTCCTTGGCTAATACATGAAAATCAAGGTCCTTTTGTTAAAAAGAGGCTTTTAGCTCACAATGTTTTGATTTTGTAGGACCTTCTCAAAGGTTACACTAGGAAGAACATTTCTTCTAGGTGTATTATGAAGATTGACTTGAGCAAGGCCTATGATACAGTAGACTGGTGCTTTGTGGCTGACCTCTTAAAAGCTCTTTGCTTTCCTTCTAAGTTTATTACTTGGATCTTAAGCTGTCTTCAAGGAGCCTCTTACGCCCTATTGCTTAATGGAAGGATTCAAGGCTCTTTTAAGGGTGAAAAGGCCTTCGCCAAGGGGACCCGATGTCTCCGCTTCTCTTTGTGCTAATAATGGACTATTTGACTAGACTTCTTATCCAAAGGTCTAAGAAGAAGGGGTTCAGATTCCACCCTCTTTGTAAATCATTAGGCCTTGTCAACTTATGCTTTGCGGATGATCTCATAATCTTTTGTAAGGGTAATAATAAGTTTGTTCAGTTGGTGAAAGAGGCTTTCCTTCTATTTAGTGATGCTACAGGTCTTGTTGCCAATAAGGCTAAATCAACGGTGTCCTTTGGGGATATCTCAACTACTTGCAAACAGAGACTTGCGAATATTTTACAAATGGAGGAGGGATCCTTCCCTTTGAAATACCTTGGTGTGAATCTAAGACCAACCAAATGGCGAGCTGCTGACTGTGGTATTATCATCGACAAAATTCATAAGCACCTGCACACCTGGGCTAGTAGGAACCTCTCTTTTGTCGAGAGGGCTCAATTGATTCATTCGGTTCTCCTTGGAGTCATGAATTATTGGATGAGTTTGTTTGTGCTTCCTCAGAAAATCACGGTGATTATTGACAAATGTTGCAGGGACTTCCTTTGGGGCTCCAATGGAAACAGAAGTAAAATGCACATCCCCTCATGGGAGAAAGTTTGTCTTTCCAAGAACTCTGGAGGTCTTGGATTTAGAGAAGGGAAGAAATAGAACATAGCTCTTATGGCAAAGTATATTTTTTAGGCTATATCAAGCAAACAAGACAATCTTTGGGTTAGGTGGATTGATGCGATTTACTTGAGAGGGTTGAGCTTTTGGATAGTTGATTTCAAACAAGACGCGAGCTGGTATTTTAAAAAGATCCTTCGTCTTTGATCAACTGTTAATGAATCCGGAATCATTGCTGCTGTAAAGAGAGGTAAATTCAATTTAAAATTGTTTTATTACTCTTATATCCAAGCTCACACTGTTGACTATGCTAGAAACATTTGGGATAAGAATGGTTCTTCCAAAGCATAGGTTCATAAGTTGGCAAATTGTGAATAACCAACTGCTAACCAGAGACAATATCAACAAATTGATCTCCATATCATCTGATTTTTGTCTGGTCTGCTGCTTGGAAAAGGAGACTCACCATCACCTGTTTGTTAGCTGCTACTTCACCCGTAGAGTGATCATTGAGATAACAAGTTGGTGTGGCCATTTTGACTGGCCTGCCGACATCAGAGAATGGTTATCGAATTCTGCCAACAGCCTGCAGGAAAAAGTGCTCAATACAGTTGTATTGGCGACCTTATACACTGTTTGGGCGAATAGAAATTGTTGTATCTTTGAGATGAAATGTAAGACACCTAGAACTATGAGTTAAGAGATCAAATCTTGTGTAAAAACCAGGTAATTAAGCGGTTGTATTGGGGGAAAAGGGAAACTTGATAGCTATATTTTTAATGCAATCTCAAGTTGGCTTTGAGGGCTGGGGCTTCAGCCAACAACCTTGTTTTTGCTTGTGAATGGTGTATTGCTCTTGTCTGTTTGAATAAAGAATCCTCTTCTTGTTCAAAAAAAAAATGAGAATGAATGGGTAAAGAATGAAAATTAAATGAAAAAGAATTTAAAAATGAATCTTTATTAGTTTAATTTTTTAGTTTTAAAATAAATCTTAAATAGATGTCCATGTTAGCAAGTCACCATTAAGCCTAGTCAGCAATTGTTAATCATTGGATTAAGATCTAAGGGTTAAAAGTAAGAGTTTCATCAATGAATATATTTTATGAGTTCTATTTTAACTAAATCCATATATATATATATATATATATATATATTTGAAAGAAAAGGAGACACAAAAGAATTAAAGAAAAACAAAAGAGAAAATTGTATATTTTTGAAGAATATATGATAATTTTAAATTCAAAGCTAATAAATTTAGAGAAATTCGAAACACGTCACCACATTAATCTTTTTTAATTTTGATATGAATTTACTTTATCAAATTATCTGTTATATATTTAAAATAACAATAATTTAAGTTGAATTTAAATTTAAATATAAATATTAAAAAAATTGAATATTCAAATTTGTGATTATTTCATTAAAGATATGATATCTCTAATTTGTTAATTCTTTATTTACGTTTAATGGTAAAGTACATAAGTGGAAAAACTAAATTCATGTATATGTGAATATATACAAAAACAAAAAGTGATTTATCATCATAACAATGCATAAATTTTCTAAAATCATAAAAGTGATTATCCAAATAGTTTATTAGAGTTGTTAAAAAAAAGTTTATCAAAGACTTGCATATCTAAAGTCATTGATCCTAGATCAAGAGCCTCCTTCTATAGTCTTATGCTCCTATCACAATGCACACTCATTAAAAATCACAATAAATAAAAATAAAAATGAGTATATCACAAAGGTCAAAATTGTCTCTCTTAATTCATAAAGGTAATATAAAATCAATAATAATTAAGTCAGAAAATAGAAAATAATCTACTAGTAAAGTCTTAAAAATGTCTATTCAAATCAATAAAATCAATCTAACACAAATATATGTATGGTTCAAAGAATAAAAAAATACTAAAGAGAACAATATAATAATATCTATAGATAATCTTTACCTTCATATTAATAATACTATTATCATATAGTTGTAATCCAATGAGAGAATAAGAATGAAAAAAAGTGAATATTGTTATAAATATTATTAATTATGTGGATGTCCAAATCTTTTATTTATTACCATTAATTGTAATTAACATTACTCTTTTCTTAGTTTCCCTTTTTCTTAGTTTCTTAATATCTCACTCTTGTATTTGTATAAATAGGGGTTCACCCCATTGGAATAAAGAACTTAGAAATTCTCATTCACTTTCTCTTTCTCTCTTCATCTTCTTCTTCTTTCTTCTCATCTACTTTATATTATTTTATATTATTTTATAACACGTTATCAGCACGAGTCTCTGTCCAAGCTTCAAGCATGAGTCTATGCTATGTCCCAATGTAAGTATTTTGTTAAAGTTCTTGAATTGTTTCAAAGTCATGATACACTAAATATATATTCATATATATACTTATCTGACTGAAACAATTTCAAGAATCCTTTGTTTTCTTTTTTCTTTTTATCTATATATCTTTATATATTAAAAGTGCCTATCTAACGGCAATTCTTGGTTTAACAGAATATTCTTAAAAATAAAAAGAATATTCTGTTAAATTTAACGATTAGTTTGATCTCCCGTTAACAAATAAACCCAATAATTAAACCCAAAAAATTAAATAATCTTTTAAATATTAATAATCTTTTTTTAAATGAAAAAAATCATTTTACCCACATATCTCTCTAACAAACCTATTTTGGGAGAATATTAATATTTTTTTTTATTTATTGAATATTCTGTTAAATTTAACGATTAGTTTGATCTCCCGTTAACAAATAAACCCAATAATTAAACCCAAAAAATTAAATAATCTTTTAAATATTAATAATCTTTTTTTTAAATGAAAAAAATCATTTTACCCACATATCTCTCTAACAAACCTATTTTGGGAGAATATTAATATTTTTTTTTATTTATTTTTTTTTAAAAAAAAAAAAATCTTTATATATTAAAGTTAACATCACGTTATCTAATATTTTCTCTGGATAAGCATAGGAAGCAGAAATACCACTTCTATCTTTGTGTGATTGCAGATATACCACTTCTGTCATTGACCCACTTTTTAGCTTTATAAATGGAGATGTTCATATAATATTAACAGTTTACAGAATATTTATAGATATAAACTTACATTACAATGCTATGTTAAAAAAAGAACTAAATAGAATAATCTACTACTCCAATAATAAATTTATTTACAATTTTATAATTACACTAATATTATTTTTAATACATTATTAAATAATATTTCAAATATAAATATTTAATTTTTTCAAACAAAAAATTTGTAATCTTTAAAAATAAAATACATTCAAAATCTTAAAAATACCAAAATCTTAAATAAAACTAGCAATACGTGGCTCGGCGCGTACATTCACCTAGTATATTATATATGTATGTATATGTTTTTATATATTTATTATTAATTTCATATATATATATTATGTTCTTATCATTCATAATATTTACAATATATGTGCGCCTATGATATGATAGAGAAAATCTATACAAATTATACATATATCCAAAAGATTATGTATTATCGATAAAATATTGCATATATCATAAAGATTATGCATCATCGATAAAATATTGCATATATCCTGAAGATTATGCATCCTCGATAAAATATTGCATATATCCTGATGATTATGCGTCCTCAATAAAATCTTGCATATATCCTGAAGATTATGCAAACGTAATATTCATTATATAGTTGATGGATATATAATGAAAGAGATGAATACATATTTATATATATGTTCTTGTATTCTTTGAGGACAATGAAAAGTAATCTAATATCGATATAGATTTTGACAAACATTTCCTGAAGTAAATGTTTTATATTTGTCAAAAAAAAAATGATTGTATTTATGTGAATACAACTAAAGAATCATTAAAAATGATTATTATTGATGCAATTTTATAGTGGGTTTTGAATATCCAAAAAGAATGTTAAGAAAATTGCATTGAAACATCAAAGTATAAGAATAACAATGAGCATGACTAATGTTATTTAAATACATGAGGCATGTATTTATTGTTCATCATTCCCTGCAGAGAATGATACGAATTGAAGTCAATTACTTTTAAAGATTCTTCGTATTAGTCATGTTATTATACATTGTTATTACTTGCAATGTTGGAAATTATTGAATCTGACATATATTAAAGATTAAATTTTACATACATCTTGGAGACTATGCAAAAATTGCATTCATATATTCTTTGAAAGATCGTAAAAGAAATTGTTGAATAATTTCTTATATTTTCATGGATGAACAAGTAATAAATTTTTAAGAAATTTATAATAATGTTCTACTTGTTCAACGTCATTCCCCGAAGTGAATGTAATGATTTTAAATAATCAATGACATTATTTACTACTCAAATATTTCCAGAAAAAAGTGGAAACAACCAAAAGATGAGATACCACACACAATCAAAGTGCATGAAATTTATATATCATGTGTGGAATTGAATAATAGTGGTCGCGTACCTGTAGTACGGACATACTTATAATCAAGATAAAAGTATACTTGATTATTGAATAGAATGTGAATTGTACAAATTTATTGTACATTTAGAATATTTAAATATCATTCCCTAAAGAGAATGAATAGACATGAAATTCTATTTCAAAGAATATAGATTTCACATATATTGGTAATGCCAGAAGCAAATTAATATATACATATTTTATTATTTCTTGAAATCAATAGTTTCAAACTATTGTTGGTACATGATATGTAAATATATAGTTACCATATAATTCGGTTGCATATTCCCAAAAGTGGATATATAATTTACTAATATTTGTTAGTGATCCAATATAATCAAAGTGATAAAGAATCACAAAATGATTAGTTGAAAAGCTTCCTGAAGAAGCCTTACATACAATTGCTACTTTGAGTAGTAAAATGTCTTTGTATGTACCTAGATGTGTAACTTTTATCTAGTTATGAAAGTGATAATAAATAACTTATTACATGTACTTGTTGTACATTTAAATATATAATATATCAAGTCATGATAATTAGACTGATGAATAGTCTATTAATAAATTAGACGACTTGTTAAAAATATATCAGGAAAAATAAATGATATGTTATGGTTATATATATTTGACCATTACAATAACATGATGAAGTTGTCATGTATCTTTTAAATTATACACATCATTGAATTGATGATAGTGATTCCTGAAGAGTGTATATGTTTTGGAGAATAATATAATTATATTATTCGTGTATATAAAAATGAAACTTGTAATGATTATGTTGTAATGAATTTACATTACATTTTGAAAGTTTCATTGAAATACAAATTATAGTGAACCTGAAGTTCATGAATTAAATTATTTTGACATGATCAATCATATGCAATAAATTGTCAAAGAATTTGACTAAATTTTGTTGAAGAACCAGAAGATTCTTCTCATTGTTATTTATAAGGCTCAAAAGAAGAATGTGCATATATTTCCACATAGAAAATATTTAAATTATATTTTCTTAACAATCTTGAGCCATTGTTAGATTTTTATTGCATAGTTTTTTATCGATGTGATAAGATTATATAATCATGCATTTACAAAATGTGTAAATTTATGTATTTCTAATTATACACGTATGACTCATTCTTAGAAATGAATTAAGTTCATAAGGATTGAACTTGAAACTGAAGTTTATTGAACCTGAAGTTCAATGTCATATAGTATATATGAGTTTAAACAAATATTGATTCATTGTGATATCTTGAAATCCCTACAGGTATATTAATATTATTAGATATCACAATTTTTAAAAATTCTCTCGATCAGGGGGAGAGAAGCAGTTGGGATCGATGATAATTTTTGAAAAATGATCCTTGCACAAAGTATATAAGAACAATATAGTTCAAAATGATATATACCAACTGCAAATCAATATTATTCAAAGTTGAGATAGAATGAGTTGAAAACGCAAGCGTAAATGAACAATGTAGAAATTATTAATAAATGTTCATTTGATTTGCCCCGAAGTTGTTAAATCTAGAGGTACTCATGGAGATACCTTAATGTTATAAAGTATTAAAATGATAACCGTGATGAAAACGGTACTCGAAAAGACTCCCAAGAGAAGTTAGACATAACACATTTGATCATAATTGAATCCCTGAAGTGATTCTATATAGGTACCTATAAATGATAAACATATTTGAAAAATATGTAATTTAAAGAGATCTCTATAAGTTATGTCAATATGGGAGGAAATTATCATTTATTGAAATTTTTGTCGACAATAAATATTGAATGTTTGCATATGCAATAAATTAACATGAGATAGCAAGGATCATGGTATTAGATTTGTTGAGAATCATCGACATACATTTTGATTTTTGGCCAAAATATTATGACGCAATCCAGGCAAATTTACTCACATAAAGTGAAGTAAGACCTGTAGGGTGTGCAAATAAATATTTCTAATGAGAAATTTGCATATATGTATTTGTACATAATGAATTGTTGTACAAAGTTTGCATAGACATGAGATTGATTGAAGTAAGGCTTAAATATTGAGAAAATATAATCATGATTTGATTATAGCCTGGAATATATTTTATGAGGATTTATAAGCGTCACATAAATGTTGCAACAAAAGGTTATTTATTTGGAGCTCCTAATATAGTGAGAGTTTGAAATAAGCCTTATCTAAAAATTCTAGAAGAATTTAATACATGTCTTAAGTGATATAAATTCAAAGTCGCGCGCACTATATGACAAAGATCTTTGTATGAAATAAAGACATGTAAGTAAATTATTATTTGAAAAATACCTATGGTTGTCTATGCAATATAAATACGTAAATTATACGTTGTGATAGACTCTTGAAGAGTTTTTGATTAATTGCAAAACAAACTTTTATTTCTTTTGTATATCGAGAAATATTAAATGTATAAAGTTTGTTCATTAGTATTGAAGTCCTGAAGTACTTCATATGTATCAAGAATTATAGATATATGATCTTTTGATATGAAAATTAAGATCATACAACAAGATGGAACAAATATATGGTATTGGAGTACCATCATTGTCACAAATGAAAATTTATAGTACCATTAATGTGTTATGTTCATATCTACTTGAAATTTTAAATTTTCGTATGAACAAAGTTGTGTACACACATGAATGATACAATTAGTTGGATAAAGACTAATGTTCCACGAACCCCTCATCTATAATTTAGAAGTCCATACATACTCTGGAAGAGTTATAGAAAATATATGATCAAAGATTGTATATTGTGATATTTTAAAAGTGATAACAATAATCTTATGAGATATATTATCACCAAAAGAATTATGGATCATATGTGCATGAGGGGGAGACATATTCATGTTGCACTCTTTTTCCCTTAGTTCAGGTTTTGTCCCAATGGGTTTTCCTGGCAAGGTTTTTAACGAGGCAACTTGCAAATAATTATGAATATGAAATACATATTGTACTCTTTTCCCTAGCTCAGATTTTGTCCCACTGGGTTTTTCTGGCAAGGTTTTTAACGAGGCAACTATAAATCATGTTAACATACTTGCATTTTATGAAGCAAGTAGAGAATGTGTGTGAGTGAGAACATTGACATAGCATATTTGGGAAACATATGGATTGCACTCAATAAAGAAGTATCAACCCAAGCAATTCTCTATGGATAATACTGCTTGCATCGTTCAACTAAAAGGAGGTAAATTGAAGGAGATAGAGTTAGAACACATTTCACCAAATTCTTCTTTATACGCTTCAAGAAAATGCATATTGGTGTTCAACATATTCAATCAAGTGTCAATCTTACAAACTTATTCACAAAGCTATTACCAACATCAACATTTGAGAAGACGGCAGACAAGATCGAAATTCGTCGATTAGAAGATCTCCACAAATGCCTAAATGAGGGGGAGTTAGTTTACACTATACTCTTTTTCCTTTGACCAAATTTTTCAGCAAGATTTTTAATAAGGCAGTTATATTATGGACATCCAAGGGGGAGTGTTATAAATATTATTAATTATGTGGATGTCCAAATCTTTTATTTATTACCATTAATTGTAATTAACATTACTCTTTTCTTAGTTTTCCTTTTTCTTAGTTTCTTAATATCTCACGTATTTGTATAAATAGGGGTTCACCCCATTGGAATAAAGAACTTAGAAATTCTCATTCACTTTCTCTTTCTCTCTTCATCTTCTTCTTCTTTCTTCTCATCTACTTTATATTATTTTATATTATTTTATAACAAATATATCCTTTTATATATATATATTTTAGGAAAACTGATGCCATTTATGATTTAGAATTAATGTATATATAAATAACTGTTATCTAATTTATTTTAAGAGTTTGGCAGAAGATTTTTTTTAAAAAAAAAATAATAAAATAATTAGAAAATAATTTTTTATAAAGTAGGATTTCTTATATCTCTCTATTATATACATAGATATAGATTTTTAAATATGTTAATCGTGTATCGTAGCTCAATAGCTATTCCTGTCCCAACTTAATTAACGTGGTCCAATAGTTAGGGGTAAGAATGAGCAGAAGGCGACTAACTGATCTCTCGTTGAAACCAGATGCTCGGAGATGCTTGATTCGTAGGGTTAGGAGATCGGCGAAGAGAGCGAGACAACCAAGCAAAAAGTTCTTTCATTACGGTAACTCCGAAGGTTAAGTGATGAGAAAAAAGTTAATAAATAAAACATTATTTTTTTAAAAAAATAAAAAAATTTAATAAATTAAGGAAAAAAATAATTATATTTTATATTAATTAATTAATATTTATGAAGTTAATTAAAAAAAAAAAAAAAAAAAAAAAGAGAGAGAATTAAGAAAAGAGAATTAAGGAGCGTGCACTCTATATTTTTATAGTTAAAACTTGCGTTGCCCAGGCGCTATGAAATGGGGGGTTCTTTCCTTCGCCCATTGTATGTATCGGCTTGGTTTTGTCCACAACCAAGGAGGCATTTTGGCGGGCGCCTGCGTCTAGGATATTCTCCGCGGCTTTTCAGACCGCTGCAATACCTCCAGCAGGGGAAACCGGTTAGTTTCCAGAGATCTGAACCCCTTGTTAGAATCTGTTGAAAAAAAACCCATTTATTGTTGGCAATTGTTCGAATTTTGGTTTATAACTCTCCTCAAGCACTCACACGTATTACCCTCCAGTTTGTGCACTTTCTCGGAGACCCGAAACCTTATCCAAGCTTTTTCTTAGGATTAGTTTTGTCCTTTGTTTATTTATATGATTTAATTTCAACATTAATCCATTTGATTTTGGGTCATTGGATGTTCGTAACTTGCTGATCTAGACTGTTTTTTTTTTTTTTTTTTTTTTTTTTTTCAGGAATTGGGATTTCAAATTCAGGTAAATGGGTTAGACTAACCCATTATTAGATCATTCTCAATTTGTGCTGTTATTGTTGTTTGGTGTATCGGGGTATGTTCATTTTATGTTGTTGAAAAAAAAAAGTAGAATGTTTTATCTTGAATCAACTCAGTTTTTAGATGTGCCTTTTTTTTTTGTTTTACCCAATTGATAATTAGAAAAAAGAGAACTTCTTGATTTAAGTTTCTAACTTTTTTCACATTCTCTATATTCTAACGAGTAGGATTAATATAAATTATGAAGCATTTTTTTTTTTACTTATTTCACTTTTCAACTGAACATTATTTTATTATTCTGAATGTATTTGTTAGGATTTGAATAGCCTTATTCACAAGTATTTAAGTGGAGAAATTTCAAAGGGAAAATTTGGTTCAGCTTTTGTAAGGGATGGATTCAGTAATTTGGTACTACAGATGGTAATGGAAAAGCATGAAAATGGAATTTAGTCAGTGACATTGTGATTTGAAAGTATTTGAAATGAGTCGGTCTCCCTCATTTTCAGTGAAGTCGGAACTTAGTCCAAAACTTGATCCAGAATCCTTGAGGCAATGGGTTGTGGCCTTTTGCATCATTAGGTTTGATCTTGAACAGGGTCAGCTCATTGAAGAGTGTTACCCACCTGGTTGCCTTACCCAGGATGAGGAGCTTGAAATTGCATTCAGTTCATTCCCAGATTCTGTTACCCAGCATCAGAACCGCTCAAGCATTCATGATTGTATGTTCTTTTTTCGGTTTCAAAGATCGGAGAATTCTCAAACTTGTAATGTGTCTTCCACAGAAACAACTGCTGTAGATAAGGAGTCATCTCCCAAAAACACAGAAAAAAGAACTCTTAGAAGATTGAAAAGTAACATTTGTCGTGGTTCAAAATACATGTACGGCTATGTATTCAATAGAGAGAGACATGATGAGAGGTTGAAGAGAGGTGGAGAGCAGAAGTCAGTGGTAATTTTGTCTAGCTATCCGTATTCTACTGTGTTTAAACCCTTGTTACAGATCATGGGTCCTTTATACTTTGACATTGGAAAGAAAGCTCTTGAACATATTGCTGCTTATGTGTCAATGTGGCCTGCACCTGTACCTGGAAAGCTTATGGAGCTTCCAATTGGGAATGCCATGCTTAAAGTTAACTTGCCGCCTGCTCACAGCATGCCCTTTGAAAGTGGAATGATTTTGGAAGAATCTCCTTCTTCTTTGGCTCCATTTCTTCCTAATAACCAGTCAGTTCCTCAGGGCCTATTCCATGATTCAGATATTTTTGGTACATTTCGTGGTCTTCTTTTGCAGCTTTGGGTTTTGTGGGAGTTGTTACTTGTTGGCGAGCCTCTTCTTATCATTGCTCCAACTCCTCCACAATGCTGTGAAGCTGTGGCTAGTCTTGTTAGTTTGGTTGCACCCCTACTTTATAGTGTTGATTTTAGGCCTTATTTCACCATCCATAACCCAGAATTTGCTCAACTGAATTCCCTTCGAGAAGGAGATATGTTTCCTCCTATGATTTTGGGTGTGACTAATCTCTTTTTCCTAAAGTCGTTGCGCAACATCCCTCATATTGTTTCCGTTGGAAGTCCTGCCCCTAATTCAAACCGTCTTCCCGCTTCAAATAATAGGTCCTCTTCTGGCAGAGTTCCTGGTAAATCTGAAGGATTTGGTCTTCAACAGCTCTCCTTGAAAAAATTCTCTCCCTCAAATTTGTTAAATGCTGTGAAGTTGAGGAGAGAGGGTCCTCTTTGTCTCATGACAGAACATAAAGAAGCCATATGGACCACTTATGCTGCAACAACCAAGCCAGACACTGCTATATTGAATAGGCTTTTAGATGCGGGCACATCACCCAGGGTTGAAGAGTCAATGTCAGTGGTTAATAATGAGATTCTGCGGCGTCATTTCCTGGAGCTCACTACCAATTTCTTGGCACCTTTTGGCCCTTATTTTAGGACTCTCACACCATCAGAAGGTTCTTGTCCATTTTTGGACCCTCCTCCTCTCCCCCCCTTTAATGCTGATGAATTTCTAGCAACCTTATCGGGAAGAGGACCGGGGAAGTTTTTGTCAAAGAGGATGAGATATAATTGGCTGGACTTGTATAGGTAATTTCTTACACATGTATTTATCATCAATATGTTTGTGCCTTTAGTATGATGGATGTTTATGCTTGACATTTTAATGTTTTACATTTTTGTATAGACGATTTTTGAAAGGACCAAACTTTATGCCATGGTTTCAAAGAAAACGTGTTGTTGCTGAACAAGAACAACATAGATTGTGGAGGCATGCAAGAGTGAAGGCTGACATACAACAATTTATATCAAAGATGTCAGAACTGGAAGTAGTTGATTCCTTTAATGCAATTGAAAGGCATATTATTGGAGACATAAAGGTAAATCATTCTTCTTAATAGTGGCTTGCACTTGTTATGTGCCTCCTGGTTCTCTTTCACTTTTACTCCAAGTAAAGAGTATAGATCAACAAGTGTGCTATCTCTTAGGATTTTGAAATTACCGTTGTTATTATGTTATGAATCTCTATGGGATATCTTATATGTTAGAATCTCCTTTCACTAATTTGGTACTGTAGACTACTGAGTAAATTTATATTAATGAGCTTTAATGTTTGTGGATATGGTTCCCTCATATTTACTTTCTAACACATTACATGTGATGTTTAGCTGCAGCAATCTGGAAAGGCAAGTGGAGACTCCAACTCCACATCCACTTACCAAAAACTAAAGGGAGATTTACGAGCATTGTTCAATGTGCTTCCAAAGGACATGCAGCAGCTTTTACTTTTAAACCCTGAAAGGGCAGCCCTTCTTCAAGGAAGTTTGGAACTCACAAAACTTCCTGGGCGGCCACTTGTACAAGTCGGAGTTATATCTTCAACATCATCGAGATAATATGCAAAAAAAAAAGAATGGTAGTAATGTAGCCTCTGATACATTCTCTCTGTGCCAGTTTAGCGCACCAATATTACAATCTTAGCTCCTAGTGTTTACTTGAAAAAGAGCCCTATCTGGTCTTAAAGCTTGTCATTCAATCAGGTACTATATTTACAAGTAATATTTTTTATTTTCTACTAAAGCCAAGCATGTAGTAACATTTTTTATCTTTTTTGGTTTTGTATCTTTCTTCAAAAGGGAAAAAATAGGCAAAAAATGGACAAACAGTTGAAGTTGTATGAGAACCACCGAATCGCATTTTTCAGCTTGCCAGTTGTGTCAAGACATTTCTCTGCTTTTCAACTCCAAACAGATGTGACTGTGTATGGTTTTCTTGGATCTCTACTAGTTTCTTTGCCGGAGTAAAATATGTAAAAAATTCTAGTTTTGTTTTTTTTTTTTTAGTTGTATCTGTTTGTTACCAAATTATAGCAATGAGGCTTTAAAAAAATAGCAATGTTGTAATAATCTCGTTTTTTAAATTTATTAACTAATGTGATGTATTATTTTATTTATTAATTATGTTATGCTAAAAATTAAAATAATATTTGGTTTGTTATAAAATGATTTTGCCATGATAGACTCTGAGTTTCTAGCAACAAAAATTGCAGTCTCTGCAGTGGGAAGATCTATCAATGAAGAAGTTGCCCGACCAGTGAGACACACCATACTAGATAATGTAAGTCCACGAATTAGGGAGAAATTGCCTCTAACTTAGTTAAGCTCCCAAAAATATTGGCTATAAAATTCATTGCCTATTCACTCTGAATGTCGGTGATGCTAGACCTTATGCTTTGTGGAACCACTGCAAACCTTGAGATCACTCAAGGAACTACTCGAAGAACCAGCTTGACGATGGTCTCCAAAGATAAGGCTGAGAAAATCTTCGTCTATTCAATTGTCACCTTCGCAAAAGTCACGCGGGATCATCTGCATACAAAAGACAAGGGAAGGTGAGCAACAGAACAAAGTGACAAGACTTAGATGAAGTACTGGTCAACGAAACCTAGAAGTACTAGCTAGACAGTTCTATCGAACAAAGCTGGGAATCAGCAAAGTATGGGTTCCAAGTACAACCACTTGGATGAAAATTGAATCTTAAGTTGATTACTTAACTACAATGGACTCACCCCAAGAAGTGTTATACAGAGTTCCTAAGGAAATCAAAGTATTCGACAAGGGTTGAACAAGCTCATAAGGCCTTAATAAAGTTTCTTTCTTGAGTCAAAAGAGGACAAAAAATTGGCCATTACTTTGGGATTGAAGCCATGTGTCGACCAGGGTCCCAAGGCATTATTATGTGCCGGTTAGGGTCCCTGACCCATGTAAGAATCAGCCAGGATTCTAGGTTAAACCCTAGAACTGGCCAACCTCTCTATATGACACCGTGTGCTGTCCAAGTCACAAACAAGACCTATAGGCCGACCAGGGTGCTCTATGGATTGAAAAATATGTTTTTCAAAGACTCGGACATGTTCTTCGTATTTTTCGTGACTCAAAGAGTCAAGAATCAAAACGAAGCTCAAAATTGAATCTTTTTCATCAAGAAATCATACATTATGCATCCTAAAGCTATCATGTGATCATAATGCAAAAAAGATTACAATCTAACGTGAGAATCAAGAATATAAAAAGCTTTAAAAAGATTAAACACAATAATGACAGAGTTAAGAAAATAAGTGGAGAACGAGATTTGAAAGCTTACCCACTAATAAAGTCTCTTGAGGATGCCTGTGGAAAGCTTGGATTGCCAAAATGAAGCGAAAATAATGGGATTTGGAGACTTGGGGGCGTCAGGCTCTTAAGGAAGATGAAGAGCTTCCTTTTCCTTTTTTCAAGAACAATTTGAAGAGAGAGAGAGAGAGAGAGAGAGAGAGAGAGAGAGAGAGAGAGAGAGAGAGAGAGAGAGAGAGAGAGAGAGAGAGAGAGAGAGAGAGAGAGAGAGAGAGAGAATGTGGGAATGAGGCATGACCAAATGAACCTTATATAGGTTTTGGCATGCCCTTCTCTTCAAACATGTAATGGGTACTTACACATCCCACAAAATAGCCATGTAGAAGATTAATAGTTCCCTAGTGGGAATGTCAGCAGCAAAAAAAATTATAACTAAAGTTTTCATATGAAGAGCCCAAGTATTTGAACGGCCAAAAGCTGTCCGACTAAGACTTCAATTGTTAGAACTGAAGTTAAAAATTCCTTATCCGTACAAACATTTGCACATGGACTTGGGGGCAAAAGTTATCCCAATTTTGTCCATGTGACATGGCATGTCCACATAGGCAAGATTGATACCACGTGGAGTACAACTTGTAAGTAGGAGGACCAAGTCATCATGCACAACTTACCAATTGACAAAGAGTCCAAATATTCATGCAGGACAATGATACAACAAAATGGCCAACCAAGAAGGTCTGGCCAGACCACCCATGGCCGGCCATAAAGTAGCATGTGCTGGCCAACCTCCAACAAAGGGTAGGTCGGCCAACTTTTATGCTGGTAGCCACAGGTGGTGTTTCTGCAACTTTGACTTTAGATAAACAATGGCTCACTCTCAGATGTGAATCCACTCCCACAACCCACAAAAGTAGGGTTCAAGTTTAGATATTTACCTAATTTTTTGGGACAATTAATTGGTTATTTTCGGCGATATCTTCCCATTTTAAGGAATATTAACCTACTTTAAACTAGATCTTTTGTAAGCTCTCATCTATATAAAGAGCACTAAGCTAGACTAAGAGCCTAAGTTCTAATTCCTAGAGTCTTGAGTTCTAACTCTAGAAACCCTAGAGCACTTGCACGCTCTCTCTCTCTCTCTCTCTCTCTCTCTCTCTCTCTCTCTCACTCTCTCTCTCTCTCTCTCTCTCTCTCTCTCTCTCCTCATACATGCCGCCTACATAATACAAAACACTAAGTCTATCTCTCATCTCACCCATTCGAGATCTGCCTAGCATTGTTCTCACTATTGTACTATTCATAGAGAGCCACTCTAGAAATTACAAGGTAAAACCTGTAATCTGAGTGGTATTATATCTCGAATCAATACAATAAAAATGGGAGTAGGTCACTGCCCATTAACCAAGGAGGTCGAACCTCTATAAAATTACTTTGTCTATTTATTTACTTTAATTATTTACATGTGGTGATTTTGATCATAAATAAGCTCATCTGTTAGTTGACCAAATCTGAGGTCAACATGCCTAAAATAAAGAATTGGGCTGCAATCTAACACTAAGGTCGAATTCAATGATGGGCTTTAGAGTTAGATTTTTACCACTTTATTTCAACTAATAAAACTAAAGTGTCTTTTCTAATTTTACCACTTATCTCATCTAATTATTTAACTATCAATCTTATTTTAATAATTGTAAAATAAAATACAATTAAATATATTTATTAATTATACCCACAAAAGTATTAATTAATAAATAAACCCCCATTTCTCTTTTCTTCTTAAAATTGTCTAAATTTGGTAAAAATTCTCAAATGAGACAGTCTATTTTTGAATTCTAATTGACTTATTAAATCAATTGGTTGAGTCTACAAGATGATATTATTTCAGATAATGTGGGGGATCATGTGTTGGAAATATTTTATCAGGATCTAGATTTACTACCATGTATGTTTCATTAACATCGTAATATGAATTCTAAAACAATGAAATAAACACATATAAAGTTTAGGAAACCTTACATTGGGTGCAACGGAATATAATGACTCCTTCCATTCAGATCTCTAGCCCTTGATTCCTTTCTGTAGCAGAACATAATCAAGATCTGAACTTGGATCTCTTTCTCTCCTTCCTTTGATGCTGATTCTCCTTCTTGATTGGATTCTACACAATCTTCCACACTATGATTGAGATACCACTTGATGTGTGTGGGCACTACTCTCTCACTAGGGTATTTCGAAATTGAAGAGAAGAAAAGAGAAGAGAGAGTGGCGGCTAGGAGGCTTAGGTTTTTCTCTGAAAAAGAATAAGATGCATTGCATAGTTTCCTGAAGCCATCACTTTCTATTTATAGAATGCCATCTAGGTTTATGTTAGAATTGTATGGCATTAAAATAATAAAAAATATAAATGGTAAACCCTATACAAAGTGGCCGACCCATATTAGTGGATAATGGGCCTCACTTTGCAATTTTGCCATTTTGTCATTTCTCAATCCCATTTTCTCAAAAATACCAATTTTCCAATTCAACCATTTAAATGCCAATTCTAATTATTTAATAACTAAAAATTAATTATTAAATAATATTGTCATTTAATATATTTATTAATTAGACATATAAAGTCTCTTAATTAACAAATAAAACCTAGAATCTCTTTTCTTTACAATTTCGCCCTTGCTTAGTGAAAATTCATAAACTAGACATAGTCTAACTTTAGAATTATAATTGATTAATTAAAATCAATTAACTGAGTCTTACAAGCACTACGGTCTCAACTAGTATGGGGACCATGGGCCTATATAACCGAGCTTCCAATAAGTCGAACCGAATTTACCAAGTAAATTCCCTAACTTATTAATTCCTTATTGAATCCACACTTAGAACTTGGAATTGCACTCTCAGTCATATAGGACGCTCTATATGTTCCACGATATAGATACGCTATTAATTATCCATTGTTATAATCCTAATTTGATCAATGACCCTCTAATAGATGATCTACATTGAATAGCAACTAAATTACTGTTACACCTTCAATGTATTTTATCCTTAAAATACTTAGCTCCGTATAAATGATATTTCAGCGAAGTGAAATGAGATCTCCACCATTTATCTCTGTTTAGCCAAGCTCGAAGGATATCATCGTTTCACTTCTAAATTCCTATAGAAGTTATAGACTCCATATTTATGTTAGCGCTCCCACTCAATTATACTATCATGTTCCCAAAATGCGTATCAACCTAACTGTCAAAAGTAGGCTTAACTAACAAATCAAAGATACTCTTGAGATCGAACCTAACCATATCAGGATTAAGATCATTTGATCTAGGATCAACATGTGATATTGAATTGAATAGATATTACGGTAAATTTTAATATATCTAATCAAAGTTCAATATCGGTCCCTTCCGATGTTACTCCATACATCTGATACCGGTAAACTTTTCCAATGCCCTGGAAAAGGACATAACACTTATCCAAGGTGTAAGAATACCTTCGCTGATTATATCATGCCAGTCTAAATCCAGTGCACTGACAAATCAGGGAATAAACTTTCGAACATATAATTAAGATTATATTCCACTGTGATGACAACACTAATCATTAACAAATTCATATGTTCTGGACTTAAATAGAATTCATACATTATATGCATATAATCATGAAATAAATCATGTGAACCATGCAACATAAAATGTTATTTCTGATCTTTATTAATAAGTAAATCTGATTATATTGAAATGAGTTTTATTTAGGGCACAAAACCCAACAAACTCCCACTTGCACTAATATAAAACTAAATGTGCATTTCAAATAATCTCAACACCTTGATATACAAATCAAGTGTAGTAGTAGTTGTTGGGTTTTATGCCCTAAATAAAACTCATTTCAATATAATCAGATTTACTTATTAATATAGATCAGAAATACCATTTAATGTTGCATGGTTCACATGATTTATTTCATGATTATATGTACATAATGTATAAATTCATCTGAAACCCTTTTCACATACTTGATCCTGTTTATTGTGCCGTCAACACATTGGAAAGTAAACATGACTATGTGAATAAAGTTTCCTAGATTTATCAGACATAGGGTTTTACTGATATGATAATCTACAACAGAGTTTACTTGCATTTGAAGAAGTGCTATGTTCTTTCCAGAGCATTGGTTAAAGTAAAGCTCAGGTTGGATGCATGGAGTATGCATCGGAAGGGACCGATATTGAACTTTGACTTAGATTTATTAAACTTACCGTAATATCTATTCAAGTCAATATCGCCTAGTTGATCCTAGATCAACTGTTCTTAATCCTGTTATGATTAGGCTCAATCTTGAAAGGCTATTCGTGTTCTTTGATTTGTTAGTTAAGCCTACTTTTAGGTCAGGGTGATACGTACATTTTGGGAACACGGTAGTGCAATTGAGTGGGAGCGCTAGCATAAACATGGAATCTATAGCTTCTATATGGCGAATAGTAAGCAAAGGATGATCTCCTTCGAGCTTGACCAAACGAACATAAATGTTGGAGTACTCATTTCACATAAGCTCAAATATCATTTACACGGGGTCAAGTGTTTTAAGGATAAAATACATTGTAAGGTGTAACGGTAATCTAATCCCTTTACAGTGTAGATCATTCATATAGAGGATCATTAATCAAATTAGGATTATAACAATGGATAACTAATGATGCGTCTATATGGTGGAACATATAGAGCATTCTATATACTGATAGTGCAATTCTAAGTTCTATGCGTGGATTCAACGAAGAATTAATAAGTTAGTGAATTTTAGTGCTAAATTCTTGATCTACTTATTGGAAGCTCGGTTATATAGACCCATGGTCCCCGCACTAGTTGAGATAATATTGCTTGTAAGACTCATATAATTGGTTTTGATTAATCAATTATAATTCTCAAATTAGACTATGTCTATTTGTGAATTTTTCACTAAGTAAGGGCAAAATTGTACAGAAAGAGTTTTAGGGGCATATTTGTTAATTATGATACTTTGTATGGTTCAATTAATAAATATGATAAATGACAATATTATTTAATAATTATTTATAGTGATTAAATAGTTAGAATTGTCATTTAAATGGTTGAATTAGAAAATTGGCGTTTTTGAGAAAATCAGATGCAGAAAAGGTAAAACTGCAAAATTGCAAAAAGTGAGGCCCAAATCCACTAAGCATGGCCGGCCACTTTTGTAGGCAATTTAAACTGATATTTTCATTATTTTAATGTCAAATAATTCAAACCTAACCCTAGTGGAATGTTATAAATAGATAGTGAAGGCTTCAGAAAAATTACACTTTCTTCTGACACTTCTGATTCAGAAAAACCTGAGCCTTCTCTCTCCCTATCTGGCCGACCACTCCCTCTCTCTTTCTTCCCTCTTGAATTTTGAAATTCTTAGTGTATGAGTAGTGACCACACACAGCAAGTGATACCTCAACCATAGTGAGGAATATCGTGAATAAAGACTTTCAGCAAGAAGGAGTTTCAGCACTAAAGATTCAGAGAAAGAGATCTAGGTTCAGATATTGATAATGCTCTGCTACAGAAAGGAATCAAGGGCTAGATATCTGAACGGAAGGAGTCATTATATTCCGCTGCACCCAATGTAAGGTTTCCTAAACTTTATATGTGTTTATTTCATCGTTTTAGAAAGTTCATATTTAAGGTGTTAATCAACATACTTGTGAGTAGATCTAAGATCCTGGTAAAATAATTTCCAACAGTAGTATACTCCTCGTAATAGGATCTGACAGGTTGAATTAAAAACAACCTTTTTTCACCATTACTCTTCCTTAATCACAAAATCCTTAATATTGTGAAATTCCTCTCTATATGTCTACTCTCTTGGGATATTGAATTCTATACTTTTGGCAACTACTTTTTGGTTAATCAAGAAATAACACTAGTAGTTAAGACAAGTTGGAATGGTGCCACAAATGTATAGAACTTTCCTTAAACTGAATAAGTACCTTTCCTGCAACTTTAACATTCAGTCCCTCTCTAGTAGACTTAGAGACTTCAGATAGATTTTTACACTTTTCCAAAATCACTACTCCACCCCCAGAGTAATCACCATCTTATCAGCAGACTTTCTAGCACAAAGGCAAGTCTCAAAATCTGATGTGGTGTAGTCTAAGAGTTTTAAACTCATCCTTATCGACTAACATATAGTTCCTCTTCTTAATCTTAAGATTTACTTGATTGTCTTCCAATGTTCCTCTCCTGGATTGATCTGATACCTACTCATTACTCCCACTCAATAGCAGGTGTCTTGTCTAAGGCATACTAAAGCATATCTGAGACCTCTCACTGTTGATTCAAGAAATCCTTTCATGGCTTTATCTTTTCTTGAATAGTTGAGACTTTTCCTTAGATAAATAAAATCTATGCCTAGAAGTCGAGAAGCTTCTATAGATTTCCATTAGAAAAGAAAATGCTTCATCATCTTACTAAAGTAAGTTGCTTGCATTAGAGTAAGTAATTACCAGGTGTACCACAAGCCATAGGTTCAGATAAACTCAAAACTATAATATTAGGAACATGAAGTTTTGTTAAGTCCATTGAATAGACTTATAAACTAAAATTTCCTTTCATGTCCTTGTAATAGAAAACTTTAGGTTACTCCATGTGAATGGATTAAACCATAGTTCTCTTGGCTTTTCTTCTTAGTTTCTTATTTTTGACAATCCATTACTTGTTTAAACTCACAATGGATTTTTAATCATTAGTTTCTTCCAAGTCATAAGAAGGTGAGTTCCAAGAAACTCTCCCACTACGACAAGGTACCGTGAATTATGCCTAAGAAAACTAAATGGTATTGACCTCTTCGGTTGTGTCAAGACAACAGAGGCAGTGGGATCATCTTGTAAAGAATAAGATGATAGAACACTTTTGGAATCAAAAAAATATCTCCTTTATTTGCCACTTTATTTTCAGACTTAGTCATTTTCTTAGAAAATTAGTATTTGTTTAAACAAACACTTTCTTATCTATTGACTATGGGATGGTCCACCCCTAATCACTTAGAATAGCTAACAAACATGCAAACTATAGTTAACAGCTCTAGCTTTTCTTAAGATTTCGATTAGGTCATCCATGAATCAAGTAATGGTTTACACTAAGTACACAACCATTCCTTCATTCTGAAATTTTCCTTTCACTAGTAACTAATCATCAATATGCAAATCGAATTTCTGGGGAGGTGAGTTTGGATATAATTCAAAAATCAATTTAATGATCTTTGAACTACATATCTACTAACTATTTATCCACCCCTATCAGTTTGCAAGATCTTTAACCACTTACCTTAATGGTTTTTCACCATTGCTAGAAATTCATGAAATTTTTCAAACATTTCAAATTTCTTTTGCATAAGGTAAAATCTAGAGTGATTGTTTTAAGAATACAACGAAAAGCTCATATCCACCCCTGAATGTACATCTATCTGTGAATGAGATGAACTTACCTTTAGTGGATATAGGCATATTAACTCTTTGCAGAGATTGATCTTGTCAAAACCACTATGAACAAGATACAAATGCCATAGATTTAAAAAAAATGTGGTTGTAGTCTTTTGATGACTTAGGTTTAGTTACATTAAAGAGTTCTTAGAATAGTGCAAGTGGATCCTGGTCACAAAATACTAAACTCATATTCCATACAGTTTAAATCCATTGATAGAATATGGTTATTAAACAGTTGTGAAAGTGAAACTGTATTGTATTAAAAAAAAATTATTTGGAATCTAAAATTTAAAGTCAAAGACTTAAATTTATACCAAATATAATGAGTAATTCTTTCTTGGACCACCACTACTAATTTAACTCTAAGTTCGATTTGCCCATACAAGTAGGAGATTTCTAAGATTGAGGATTTATATAATTTGGGATAGAATTTCGGGAATATAATCATATGTGTCATTTAATTTCTTAAGAGAAAATATAGAATGACATGAAATGATTTATAGACCATTCATCCAATGATATGTTATTAAGCTAATTCGAAATGAATAAGCTAAGAGGAATTAGGATAATTTCGTTTTAAATAAGAATCCAACGTTGCTTCGATTAGCGAGAGTCAAAGTAATCTTATTTATACAATCTTCTTGTTTCATATTGTAAATACTAGTCTAAGGTTTCATCAATTGATGAACAACTAGATGTTGCATTTACAATATTTATCTTTCGAGATCTAACACTATTATGTTTATCTAATGTTGACAATCTATTAGGGATTTGTCCCATAAGAACAACAAACCAAGTTAGACCAACAATGAAGATTCGAAATTAAACTATAATTTAATAACAGAAAATAATATGGTTCAATATAAATTCATACACAATTCAGAAATTATTAAACATATAGCAAGTTGGAATGACAAGTGAAAATACTAAAACATACAATCCTAAATAATTTCCAAGGTCTTCAGCAAACTGATATCAGTGTCCCGTTTAGGTGAGAGTCAGTGATACCATCTATTGAATAGAGTTATCAGCTCATCTTAAATGATAAACATTCTAGCAACCTTTTATTCGATCAAGATTGGAATCCAACGTTGTCCCGTTTAGGCGAGAGTCAAGGCTATTCTATCTTATGAGCTTCCACCATTGTTTCGTACTCTTGTAAGTCTTATACAGTCGCCACTATTAGGGTGATCAATGTTGGGTTTTATGCCCTAAATAAAACTCTTTACAATCTGATTAGTTATCAATATAAGAAATTTGAAGTGATTGATGTTTGCATGAATTTTACATGCTAATGGTTTAATATGTTTAATATGTTTATTACATTCATACACACAAAATCAGTTAAATCCAGATCATATGATTATTCACAATTACAGTATCGTCAACACAGTGGAATGTGATTGTGATCATATGAATCAAAAGTATTGGTCCCTGTTTCATCAGTGTTATTGGATTTACACTAATGTGATAATCAGCGATGATGTGTACTTACACTTGGAGTAAGTGTTATGTTCTTTCCAGGACATTAGTAAAGTATACTAGTTTCGAATGTATGGAGTATACATTGGACTGGACCGATATTGCAACTAAGTTAAGATATTACAAACTTACCGTTATACATATCTTTCCAAGTCAATATCAGTAGTTGATCTTAAGATTAAAAGAATCTAAATCCTGATATGCTTAGGCTCAACTCAGGAGTTCTATTCATGTTCTTTGATTTATTAGTTAAGCCTACTTTTGGGTCAGGGTGATACGTATATTTTGGGAACATGCTAGTATGATTGAGTGGGAGTGCTGAACATAAATATAGAATCTATAGCTTCTACTGGTGTATAGAAGTCAAGTGATGATTCCCTTCGAGCTTAGCAAATAGAAGTAAATGGATGAGCTCTTGTTTAACTGACTAATTATTAGATCACTAAACACCATTTACAGGTAGCTAAGTGTTTTAAGGGGCAAAATACATTGAGGGGTGAGAACGGTAAAGAAATCTCATCTCGATGTAGATCATCTATATAGAGGATCTTTAAATCACAATAAGATTATGACAATGGTTAAATGAGATAGTATATTGATATCGTGGAACATACAATATGCTCTATATAAGTCTGAGAGTGCAATTCTAAGTTCTAAGAGTGGATTCAACGAAGAATTAATAAGTAGGAATTTACTTGGTAAATTTGGTTCACTTATTGGAAGCTCAGCATATAGATCCATGGTCCCCATTCTAGTTGAGAACATTCTGCTTGTAAGACTCATTAATTTATTCGTGATTGATCAATTATAATTCTAAAGTTAGACTATGTCTAATTTTATGAATTTTCACTAAGCATGGGTGAAATTGTAAAGAAAAGAGTTTTCTAGGTTTATTTATTTATTAATGGACTTTATATGTCTAATTAATAATTAAATTAAATGACAATATTATTTAATAATCTATTTTAGTTATTAAATAATTAGTTTTGGCATTTAAAAGGTTAGAATTGGAAAATTGGCGTTTTTGAGAAAATAGAGATGAAATTTGATAAAACTGCAAAATCAAGTGAGGCCCATTACTACACCTTGGCCGGCCACTATATGGAGTTTTTCAAATTAATATTTTCATTATTTTAATGCCAAATAATTCCTAACCTAAACCTAGTAGTTGCCTTTAAATAGAAAGTGATGGCTCAGTCAAATTACATAAGTTTTCACAAGCCTTTCTGATAGAAATTTCTCTCTTCAGAAAAACTGAGCCTTCCCCACTTTCTATACCTTGGCCGAAACCCTCTCTCTCTTTTCTCCTTCATCTTTTTCGACCCTAGTGAAAGAGTAAGTGCCCACACACAGCAAGCAGTAACTCAATCATAGATTGGAAGACTGTGAAGGATCGAAATTGAAGAAGAAGGACATTCGGGCTCAGATCTTGATTATACTCTGCTACAGAAAGAATTCAAGGGTTAGAGATCTGAGTGGAAGGAGACATTAATTCCGCTGCATCAATGTAAGGTTTTCTTAACTTTATATGTGTTTAATTTATCGTTTTAGAAAGTTCATATTTAGGGTGTTTAAACAACATACTTGTGAGTAGATCTAAGATCCTGGTAAAATAATTTTCCAACAATCAATACTATATAAAAAAAAACTTACAAGAATACTTATCTTTCGAGATTAAACGGCGCTAACTTGCTAATGAACGTTCCTCCATTAGGGAGGATTACTCACTAAAACAATAGCTATGTAAAACCAACAATGGGGATCGAATATCCTAATAATAATAAAGCTCATTATTTAAAGTGTATTTTCTTCTATTATTTATTTTAATCTATTTATTTTAAATATATATTTATTTAGCTGATATATATTTATAAATTATACTTAGATGGATATGAAAATAACGTGAATTATTTCCATCTTAGTGATAATTTCCAATAAATATTTAGAAAATTATTCAATTTAAGTTGTTTCAAAATTAATTTAAATTAATTTACAACTCAAATTTAATTTTCTATAAATATATATTGCATTTCGAAAAATTGAAGTATATAAGAATACTACTTTCAAAAAATGCTTTAAAATAAAATAAAAATAAATCCTGGAAAAAATTAGTATAATTTTATGTTGGCCCAAAATTAATTAATAAAATTAATATTCAACAAAAAAAAAATATAATTTTCCTACTTAATTAAATATTTAAGAAAAATTTCAAATATTTAAGTATCATGATTAAGAATCCACTTAAATATTAATTTTCTATTTAATTAAATATCACTAGAAAAATACTTCAAGCAAAACAAATAATATCTATCTAGACTTTCATTGACTAATTAATTCATTTTCTAATTATAATATATTTTAGTTCATTTATTTTAATTAATCATTAAATGAAAAATCATTGATTTAAGTTGGTCCATAATTTTCAACTTTAATATATTTTTCAAATAAAATTCGAAATTTCTGCATCAAAGTGATACAATTTCGAAATTGTGGGAAAAAGATTAATAAAATAAAATAAAACATATTTTGAAAATTATTCAAATTTAAGTTATTCAGAAAAGAGATTTCAGACTTAAAATAATTTTCTATTTAATTAAATAACATGAAAATAATAATATATAAGTATCATGATGAAAATCAACTTAGATATTTAAATTTTCAATTTAATTAAATGTATTAAATTCAAGAAATAAATAATTAAGTATAGAGGAGAATTAATTATTAATTCTAGTTTAATACTAGGAAAATATACTTAACTTAGATTGTACCAAAATTATTTATTAAAAAATTAATTTCACAATCTATGATATTTTCCTAATTAAAATTAGAAAATATAATTAGTACTAGAAATAACTATCTAGAATATATATCATTAACTAAGTGTTTTTCAAAAATTAACTTCAAAATATTAAAATGAAAAAAAAAATCATATATTTTAAAAGTTAATTATGTTGCTAATTCAATTTTAATTAGGTTAGACTAATATAATTAACCTAATACAATTATTTAAATAAGGAAAATGGGCCTTCACAATTGGGGTAGTTTATGTGAGGGGGAGTTGCGTTCAGTATGTCGTACCCACTTCTATTGGCCCCCAACTCTCACACAAGGCCGAAAAGAGAGGAATTTAACCTTTAAATAAACAATTGTTATTCATTGAATAAGCCCAAATCTAATTGGGCCTAAATAAATTTACTTATGTCAAAATTTATTTTAGCAACCTAGTCCATTTACATAGTAAAACTTAAATGGGCTTCCTATATGCATATAAACCCAAAAGCAAACATATAGGCTCACACAGGTCAAATGATTTGGATGGGCCCTATCATGTTACTAGGTTTACACAGATGAAAGAAATAGCAAAAATTACCTGTTACAAATTATTTATAAGATCTATTGACAATTGGACTATGATTAAAATCAGATCATTGGATCTGTCAACAAGTTAAAAAAAGTTAAAAAAGTTTGGAATTAACAATATAAAAAATAAAAAAAAACATTGTTCATGTAACAAATATGAAATAAGATATTAACATAATTAAATTGTTATTCTTAAACTAACCAAATAAATTTTGAAAATTTAGGGTTGTTAAAACAAACCTTAAAAATCTCAAAATTTAAATTAAAAAAAATGAAAACTAATTTTAAAATATCTAGGTTTATTTGAATTATTTTTATCAAATTAAATTAAATATCAAATAAGATCAATGATTTGAAAAAAAAAATCTTCAATATCACTTTCAAATCTTATAATTTCATAAAATTAAAATAATAAAATAAACAAATTTAAAAATAGATTTGGTTAGATAATTATTATTTTAGGAATAAAATAATAAATAAATAATAATTACCATAATTATATGTCAAAATATCTCAAATTAAGCATTATTCAAATATTAACAAAAATATCTAAGTTATTTAAATATTTAAAATATAATTTATAAATATCTAATAAGTAAAAAAATTGATATAGAAAAAAAAATATCATTTTTAAACTTATAATTTATAAATAATTAAATGTTTAAAAAAATAACAAATTTCTGAATTTGAAAATATTATGGTTAAAATATCTATAAAAATATATAGGTTAATTTTAAATTTATTAATTATTTAATTTGTCATATAAGATAATTTTAATATCATATTTCAAATAAAAAGATAAATTTATCTTTTAATTTAAAATATGTTAAATATCAAAATATCTAATTTTATAATTAAATAATATATAAATATTAAAGAAATTAACAAATTTTTTTTTAAATCTGACCATAATTTAAAAAAAATTAAAATAATCAATTTTTAAATTTAAACCTTAAAATATCAAAATTAATAATAATTACTAAAAATAAACATTATAAATTTGAAATATGATATTTAAGTTCAAATATATTTAAAAATAGTATTTTATTTTAATTTGGGGTTTTAAAATTGGAAAAAAACGAATTTTGGGAAAAAATCCCACAAAATCGGGATGTGGGTGCAGGCTGTCCAGGAAGGCTGCATGCAGCCTAGATGCGCGCGCGTAGGAGGATAAGGACCCCAGTTCCGCGCACGGATGCCCTTGCGTGCAGGGTGTTTGGCGCACAATGGTGTCCCAGCGTCTGAATGCGAGCAGCACCCATTCGACAGCCATGCATCAAAAATTTCAGAAATTCATAATTTTTACAATTTTTATCGGAATCGAGTTCCGTAAAAAAAAATTCTTAATTTTTCACAAGGAATCCAAATAAAATATTTTCAAAAACTGGAAAAAAAATATTTTTAATGGAAAAAAATTCTGTACAACACATACATTCATCAATTAACACATAAACCACATGAAACCATCCAAATCAACACAAATCATCGTTTTAATTCATATTTCATGAAAGTAAATCATTACCATGGCTCTGATACCAGTTGTTGGAAATATTTTACCAGGATCTAGATTTACTACCATGTATGTTTCATTAACATCATAATATGAATTCTAAAACAATGAAATAAATACATATAAAGTTTAGGAAACCTTACATTGGGTGCAACGGAATATAATGACTCCTTCCATTCAGATCTCTAGCCCTTGATTCCTTTCTGTAGCAGAACATAATCAAGATCTGAACTTGGATCTCTTTCTCTCCTTCCTTTGATGCTGATTCTCCTTCTTGATTGGATTCTACACAATCTTCCACACTATGATTGAGATACCACTTGATGTGTGTGGGCACTACTCTATCACTAGGGTATTTCGAAATTGAAGAGAAGAGAGAGTGGCAGCTAGGAGGCTTAGGTTTTTCTCTGAAAAAGAATAAGATGCATTGCATAGTTTCCTGAAGCCATTACTTTCTATTTATAGAATGCCATCTAGGTGTAGGTTAGAAAAATATAAATGGTAAACCCTATACAAAGTGGCCGACCATATTAGTGGATAATGGGCCTCACTTTGCAATTTTGCCATTTTATTATTTCTCAATCCCATTTTCTCAAAAATGCCAATTTTCCAATTCAACCATTTAAATGCCAATTCTAATTATTTAATAACTAAAAATTAATTATTAAATAATATTGTCATTTAATATATTTATTAATTAGACATATAAAGTCTCTTAATTAACAAACAAAACCTAGAATCTCTTTTCTTTACAATTTTACCCTTGCTTAGTTAAAATTCATAAACTAGACATAGTCTAACTTTAGAATTATAATTGATTAATTAAAATCAATTAACTGAGTCTTACAAGCAGTATGGTCTCAACAAGTATGGGGACCATGGGCCTATATAACCGAGCTTCCAATAAGTCGAACCGAATTTACCAAGTAAATTCCCTAACCTATTAATTCCTTATTGAATCCACACTTAGAACTTGGAATTGCACTCTCAGTCATATAGAACGCTCTATATGTTCCACGATATAGATACGCTATTAATTATCCATTGTTATAATCCTAATTTGATCAATGACCCTCTAATAGATGATCTACATTGCATATGAACTAAATTACCGTTACACCTTCAGTGTATTTTATCCTTAAAACACTTAGCTCCGTATAAATGATATTTCAGCGAAGTGAAATGAGATCTCCACCATTTATCTCTGTTTAGCCAAGCTCGAAGGATATCATCGTTTCACTTCTAAATTTCTATAGAAGTTATAGACTCCATATTTATGTTAGTGCTCCCCCTCAATTATACTATCATGTTCCCAAAATGTACGTATCACCCTGACTGTCAAAAGTAGGCTTAACTAAGAAATCAAAGAACATGTATAATACTCTTGAGATCGAACCTAACCATATCAGGATTAAGATCATTTGATCTAGGATCAACATGTGATAATAAATTGAATAAATATTACGGTAAATTTTAATATATCTAATCAAAGTTCAATATCGGTCTCTTCCGATGTATACTCCATACATCCGATACTGGTAAACTTTCCCAGTGCCCTGGAAAGGACATAACACTTATCCAAGGTGTAAGAATACCTATCGCTGATTATATCATGCAGTCTAAATCCAGTGTACTGACAAATCAGGGAATAAACTTTCGAACATATAATTAATATTATATTCTACTATGCTGACAACACTATAATCATTAACAAATTCATATGTTCTGGACTTAAATAGAATTCATACATTATATGCATATAATCATGAAATAAATCATGTGAACCATGCAACATAAAATGTTATTTCTGATCTTTATTAATAAGTAAATCTGATTATATTGAAATGGGTTTTATTTAGGGCACAAAACCTAACATCATGGGTCTATGTAACCAAACTCCTAATAAGCAGATCTTGAAATTTATTGAGTAAATTTCCTAACTTATTAATTCCTCCTGACTCTACTATAGATTTGAAATCACACTCCTTATTACATAGAACACTCTATACACCAAGTATAGATACACTATGAATTTATCCATTATTAAAATCTTAACAATCATTGATCCTCTATAGATGGTTTACATTGAGTAAGGATAAAATTATGTTTTACCCTTCAATGTATTTTATCCTTAAAATACTTAGCTACTTGTATATGATATTTTAGAAAACTAATGTAATTATCAAAATGAGCGCTCTATCATTTATCGCATTAGGCCAAAGCTGTAAGTAACCATCATTTTACTTCTAATAAACATAGAAGGAGGAGATGTTCATATCTATGATTAACACTTCCACTCAATTACACTATCGAGTTCCCAAGATGTAAGTATGGGCTAGTGCTACGGTAAGCTGGTAACGAACAAGTCAAAGAGCTCGTGCAGTACAACTAAGTTAAAGTTTAACAAAATCAAGATTCATATCAAATGATCTATGATCAACTAAGTGATATTGACTTAGAAAAGATATAAGGGTAAGTTTATAATATCTTTTCCATTATCAATATCGATCCAGTCTAATGTATAACAGATACATTCGATCCTAGTTTACTTTACTAATACCTTGGAAAAGACATTCCACTCATCTAATTATAAGTAAACCTTATCATCAATTATCACGTCAAATAAATCCAGTGCACTAATAAATCGTGGGACTAAATAATTTGAAGCATGTAATAACAATTACTTCCCATTATAAAGAAATCACTATAATTGTAAATAACTATATGTTTAGGATTTAAAAGAACTTATATATTAAACCTATAATCTTGTATAAAACATGTGAACAAAGCATATGACAAGGTCTTGTTAAAAAAAAAGCATATGAAAAGGTCAAGATAAGAATTCAGATGTTAATTGAAAGTAAATAAGATTACAATGAAATTTTGTTTTATTTACGGCATAAAATCCCAACAAACTCTCACTTGCACTAATATAAAAACTATAGTGCATATCTCATTAACTTTATGTCTTGATCAAATTTAGTATTTGGCATTAACTATGTAATAGGATCTAATAGGTTGAACTTAGTATTAACCTTCTCCACCATCACATTGTCCTTAGTCATAAAATTATGATTTTGCGAATTCCCCATCTATATGTTTTACTCGTATTAGGGTACATGATTCTTTACCATTTGACAATTGTATTTGTGTTATCACAGAGTCACACTAGTAATTATACCATATTTAGCATTATGTCAAAGTCTATGTTGAACTTTCCCAAGTCTGAAAAATTCCTTAATTTTCTTTAAGGCAACCTTATTATTCAGCCTTACTGGTAGAGTTACTGATTCCATATAGGCTTTTACACTTCTCTAGAAATACTTCTCCACCCCTAGAGTTATCAACATCCCTTAAGTAGACTTTCTAGCATTAACGCAAGTCCAGAATGCTGATTTGGTGTAGCCTAAGGGTTTTAATACACCATCCTCACAAACCAACATATAATTTCTCTTTTTTGTATTTCAAGATATGTTTAATTGTATTTCAATGTTCCTTTCCTTGATTGAATTAATACTCACTCATAACTCCCACTCAACAGTAAATGTTTGGTCTAATTCCATACAAGAGTATATATAAGACCTTTTGTTATTGATGCTTAGGGAATTCTTTTCTTGGCCTTTATCTTTTCTAGAATGGTTGGAAATAGCTCTTAGTTAAATAAATTCCATGCCTGAACGTCAAGTGACCTCTAATAGGATTAGGCATTTGAAAAATGCTCTAGCTTATTACGAAAGTAATGGAGCTACGTCTACTAAGAGGTTTTGTTATCACACATAGCTAATTGTCTTACAAGAGAACTTAGGAAAAAATGACTAAGTCTAGCTTCACTTCACAATTTTTAAAGGGAGAAAGTGTGAAGAGAGAGAAGCTCTGACCTTGTTGAGAGGAAGTAAAGCGTGAAATTGAGCTAGGGGAGCTCTCCTTTTATAGGAAATAAGGTCAAATTAAATTACAGTAAAATAATATGAAAATTTGCACAAAATTTGATGGGAAATCCTACATTAGCTTGCGAGTCAATTTTGAGGCCCAAAACTTCAGAATTGCGACAAGTGGGTGAGACACACTTAGATGCGCCTTGGAAATAGCTTTGATTTTCCATTGAAATCACATCATTTGTATACGAATTGAGAGAGTTATGACCATTTTACAAAGTAGCGTGCAGTGTAGAAAAGCGATTACAACAATACAACTTGACTTTTGGGCACCTAGGTTGACATAAACGTCAACCTAGGAGCCCAAGACATGGTTTCTTGGGATTTAAGAATATTTTGAGATGCTTGAATGATGCGATAGCTATCCTTAGTTCATTCCTTGATATTGGAAAAGTTTTCTTGGAAATTTTACTTGATATGTAGGGGTGATTCCTAATATTTCACTAAAGATGGCTAGGTTACACCCGATTGATCACTAGTGCAGATGGGTGTTAGTGAACTTGCCCCTACTAGGCACCCAAGTAATGGTAAACATCTTCAAAAATTGTTTCATTGAGGTTCAGTCTTCTTTTTGGTTAAATGTGCTCCACAGATTTCAGTTTTGTCAAATTTGCACAGACAGAACTTGGTAAAACGAAATCGTGCCCAGGTCAAAATGTCAACCCGGGCACCGATAACTATATAGGCTCCTTTAGGATGTTGTTGAAAAAATATCATGCCCTTATGTTTTTCCTCGATGGATTTGAGGAATCGAGGTTCAAGTATGTACCCAAAAACATAAACCCTAGCCATGGTGCACCCAAATCGACTATATGTCAACGTGTGCGCGCATTAGGGATTTTGGGTGCTAGGGTGCCATTTCATGTAGACTCGTCTCCAAATTCTAAAACTTGGCTGGGGCATGTCTCTCATGTATCTTAGAGCAATGGCTAAGCAAATTGCCCATAAGAAGTTAATAAGAACCAAAACTAATGCAAGATGGAGCACATGATGTCAACCTGGGCACCCAACACTAATGTTGGACTCAAGTTGAGCATGTGACATCATCAACTTCATGGTTCATCATTTTAGGGTCACAGGGACCTGTTCACTTAAACTTTGTTGAAGGATGGTAGTTAGAAATTCTTTGTTGGATCTTAGTGCCTACCTAGGCGCCCACTACTATCAACTAGCGAACTAACAGAATTTACAATGCCCAAGTTGACCACCATTAGTCTAGGTGGCTGGGGCCCTAGGGTTGTTTCCTTCTTATCTCATGTCAAAAGTGTTGTCAACGTCATCGAGTCAAATTTTTGTGTAAATAACTTGTAACTCTGTACTTTGTTGTTTCTCTAATGAAATTACAACGTTTAAAAAAGAGTAGAAGCTACAATCTTTTGTTTTTGTTTTTTGTTTTCTTTAAAAAAAGAAGAGAAATAGAAAAATAAACCATAATCTTTACTGTATTTTTTTTTATGTAATTATTCTACCATTGAAAATTGTCTTAAATTTAATAAAATATACAAATGTAAATGATATCTTAATGTTATTGTTAAGTTTATTATTGTTTATAGCTTGAAAAATATACATGTTATCTCAATTTTTACACTATGACGTGGCATCACAAGAATGGTGGCACATGGAATCCACTTGGAATATCTGCCCGGGAAGCATAGTCCGAGCAGAACATATCGCTAGCACGCTCAGAACAAAGTATTCAGCAATCCATGCAGAGCAACCAACACTTAGCGAATTCAGCTTTCGCATCATGAGTCATCGGCACAATCCCTATAACTCAGGGATTAGTTTACGTGGATATGGTATACACACGATCCCACTATTAGTATATTCAGCCTCAATCCCACGATCCTTGTATTCAGCATTAATCCCACAATCTTTCTGTTTATACGCATTGTAACGAGAGGGGAAACTCTTTCTCTCCAAGCTTACTGGCCCTATAAATAGTGATGTATATTCACTGGGCAAGAGATCAGTCGAAAAGCAGTTGAGCTAAGACTATACTATTATCTAAGAATTATATATTCAGAGATACTGTTGTAAGAGCTATAAGAAAAGGAACCTTTCTCCTTGATCTTAAGTCAATACAAATAACGAGGATTAGGCTATTACCAAACTGCTCGGGACTGACTTCTATAAAATTCCTGTGTCTTTTTATTGCTTTGTCGTATATATGTTATTATAAATCATTTATCGCTTATAAAATAGACTCATTGTCGTTGGCTAAAAGCAAGGTCGATATTTTGGTGCTTTCATTGAGAGAAGAATCAAGAATCGCTCTCTACTCAAAATCTGACCACAGATAGGATGGTGATAACTCGTAGAGGTTTGACTGATCCAGCAAATTCACAGACGGTGGATCCTGCCTTGCAGAATCCAGGAAACACAAGGGTTCCACATGCTGTTAATCTTGGACAGTCGAAAAACGTGGGGAATGGTTGAACAGTTCCTATAGATGGAATTGCGCCTGGTGTGCAAGAGACTGGGAATAACAGTTTTGCACCCAACCAGGGCTTCCATAACACAACTGTTCCACCTGGAACCAACACTTAGACGACCATCGGAAATGCTACTGAGTTACAAAATCTCCGTGATGCTCTTGGACTCATGAAGAATCATAACAACACCCTGCATCATGATCAGGACGAACTGCGTGCTGCAGTAAATCTCGCATTCGACGAACAAAGGTGCATGTTCGCCGAATGGAAGGATAGAGAGATGGAGGCACTAAGGGCTCACCATGAAGAGACCGAAAACCGTAGTCATCAGGCTACCGTGCTGATACAAAAAGCCTATCAAACTGCAGGTCAGCAGCCACCGAATGTCATTCCCCTGGGTGGAACAGACAAAGATCCAACGATGAATACTTCCCAGACTACAAATGGTCTGCCGCCCAATCCCCGGTCACGAGTTCCGCTCGTGGGCCCAGCGGTAGGCGAGCAGACCTTGTCTGGTAATTCATCAGGAGAAGTCATACCTGATGGTTCCAACCAGATTAATGGTGCCATTCCACCCGTCAACCAAGCAAATCAATCGCTAAGGCAACCAGGCACTTCTATGTTCGAAAGGTTCGGAGCAACCCATGACCTAAGGAATGATCTGAACAGAAGGAGGGGAGTAGACAAACAAAATATTACGACAATCGTCCAGCCTGGAGCCCGTACTCAAATTCCCGCTCAGAAAGATGGTGACGTAATTCAAATTGACCAGAATGCCGAGCAAGTTAGCCCAATCGTACAGGCTCAGCTTGACAAACTAAAAAAATATGTTCCACGGCATGGCTAGACAAAGAAATAATGATCTTGAGTTAGACCGAGCACGTGGAACTCCTTTCTCACCAGAGATCAATCTCCTACCATTACCCCACAAGTTCAAAATGCCGATGTGGAAGATGTATACTGGGAGAGAAGATCCTCTTTCCCATCTCAAGTACTTTGAAATGCAAATGGATTTGCAAGGGGTACGAGGAGATGTATGTTGCAAAATCTTTCCTGCCACACTGTCGGAAGCCGCTCAGCAATGGTATTTCAAGTTGGCTCCTGGAAAATTTAGTTCATGGAAAACCTTCTCTTTGGAATTCCATGCACAATTCTCCTCCTCGCGCCAACTCCCATTGCATTTGGGAGACTTGGTCGAAGTTAAACAACGACTAGGCGAGCCACTCCGGGCATACATCAGCAGATTCATGACAGAAGCAACCAAAGTTTCACGGGTAACCGAGGATGGAAAGTTATCCGCGATACTGGGGGGCATCGAAGTCCTCTGTGAACTTTGGAAAGATATAAGGAAGAATGGGCAGGTAGACTTAATGAGTGATTTCCTTGACCGAGCCAAAGGCTTCATCAAGCTCGAAGAAGCCATTCAAAGAGCGGAAGGTGAACAAAAGCCGGGCAAGTCAAAGGCTCCTTCCACTGGAACATCCGCCCAACTTCCCAACTACCCAAATAATTTAAGCTCAAGTGGCAAGCATTCCAGCAACAACCACAAGCAAGGGAACGGGAAGAAAGGAAAGTTCACCGGAAAGTCCGAACAGACTCCCCGGGAGAATCATGCCAAATACACTGCATTCACTATTCTGACTGAAGATATAGAAAATGTATACATGGCAACTCAGTCGTTGGCCCCGTACAAGAAGCCCGGGCCCATGAAGAAAGATACCAACAAAAGGGACATGACAAAGTTCTGTCGGTTCCACGGAGACTACGGCCACGACACTAACGAATGCTACAACTTGAAGCGGGAAATTGAATTCCTATTAAGCAAAACAATCCACACCTGCAGAAGTATGTCAAGACCGACCAAGGTCAGAACAACCAAGATTTGCTACCTCCACCGGTATGTGGACATTTACAAATCATTATTGGAGGCCCTCACATTGCTGGAGATTCGGGCAAAGCTCGAGAGAGGTATGCCCAAACATTGCAACACAAACAAGAAGAAGTTATCCTGGTCGTGGAAGAAAGGAAGCCCAAAGTTCTACGAGCTGACCATATCCTTCAACGATGAAGACGCTGTCAAAGTTAAGTTTCCACACAACGACCCGATGGTCGTGGAGGTCTAAAAATAGCCAATAAAATGGTGGCTAGAGCCATGATCGAGAATGGAGCCTCTTCCAACATCTTGTTCAAAACTGCTTATGAAAAAATGGGACTCCAACTCAAGGATCTAACCCCATGCCTCTAGCCTGTCTATGGTTTCTCCGGTCAAGGAGTTGCACCTCTAGGACAAATTCGTCTACCCCTCACTGTTGGACAAGCTCCGACGAGCATAACTATCATGGCACAGTTCCTAGTATTGAATGTTCCTTCAGCTTTTAATGTAATGCTTGGCCGGCCGGCCAGCCTTGTATGACTTAAAGGCTGTCACATCAATATTTCACTGGTGTCTAAAGTTTCCAACAAAGAATGGGGTAGGGTGTCTGAGAGGAAACCAACAGTCTGCTCGAGAATGTTATAGCCTTGCAGTGGCCAAGGCTAAGAAGGAAGTATCCTCCAGCCAGAGCACAGACAAGGGAAAAAACATTCCCAAGTAGGTAATTTCCCAAGGCGGGGATGAAGATGTGGATCCTCGACTTGAGGACTCAAGCAGAAATGTTGGACCTGTAGAAGAATTAGAAGAGATCAAGATTGATCCAGCTATCCCGACCAGAAAGCTAAAGATCGGAAAGGGTTTGTTGCTCGAAGTAAAATCAGAATTGATCAAATTTCTGAGAGCAAACCTAGACGTTTTTGCCTTGTCACATGCGGATATGGTTAGAATCAATCCTTATATTTTCTCACATGTTCTGAATATCGATCCCAATTTCCGGCCAGTTCAACAAAAACGAAGGTTGTTGGACAAAGAACGGGCAGTAGCCCTGAAGGATGAAGTTCAAAAGTTGTGCAACAACAACTTCATAATTGAAGCTTTTTACCCAGCTTGGGTCGCGAATCCCGTACTACTGCCCAAGCCGAACAAGAAATGGCAAGTCTGTATTGATTTCACAGACCTCAACAAGGCATGCCCTAAAGACTGTTTTCCACTTCCAAAAAATGATCAGCTCGTAGATGCAACAACAGGGCACTAAATATTAAGATTCATGGACGCTTACTCAGGCTACAATCAAATCAAAATGCATCCGCCAGACCAAGAACATACAAGTTTCCGAACAGATATGGGTCTCTATTGCTACAAAGTCATGACGTTTGGTCTAAAAAACGTTGGAGCTACATACCAAAGATTGGTAAAAAAAAATATTTAAAGACCAGATCGGGCAAAATATGGAAGTGTACGTGGATGACATGCTCGTCAAATCCAGAAAGGCTGGGGGGGCACGTAGACGACCTGGACGAATGCTTCAAAGTCCTCAGAAAGTACAATATGAAACTAAATCCCTTAAAGTATTCCTTTGGAGTTAGCTCAGGAAAGTTTCTAGGCTTCATCGTCAATGCCCGAGGAATTAAAGCTAATCCAGAAAAGATTCAAGCCCTCCTGGATATGAACTTGCCAGCAAAAACCAAAGAAGTGCAAAGCTTAACTGGTCGAATCGCCGTGCTCAGCAGATTCGTTTTAAAATCAACAGACAAGTGTGTCCAATTCTTCAACATCCTGGGAGGAAAAAAGCAGTTCGAGTGGACAGAAGAATGTGAAAAAGCTTTCCAAGAGCTAAAGGCACAACTTGCTAAACCTCTCGTACTCTCAAAACCTCTGGACGGTGAGCAACTGGGAATATAATTAGCTATCACGACACATGTCGTGAGTGCCGTGCTGATCAGAGAAGAGAACAACATACAACACCTAATTTATTACATGTAAAAGACTCATTGAGGTCGAGGGCCGATATCCGTTGATAGAAAAACTCGCCTACTGCCTCATTCTAGCAACAAGAAAGTTAAGGCCTTATTTCCAAGCTAATCCTGTTCAGGTATATACCGACCAGCCACTACGACAAATACTATAAAAGCCAGATACTTATGGACGGTTACTCAAGTGGGAGGTAGAGTTGGGCCAGTATGAAATCACTTTCCAGCCCCGAACAGCAATCAAAGGCCAAGCCTTAGTAGACTTTGTGGTAGAATGCATAGGCAAGAAAGAAAGCATACCAGAAAGCAACCCCGAGCCTGCACCAATACCTCAGCCAAGTCATAATGAGGACAAACCGACCTAGAAACTACATGTGGATGGGTCGGCTACAGAACAACTATCTGGTGCAGGAATTGCCCTCGTCACGCTTGGGGAAACATCTTCACGTTGCAGTTAAGTTTGAATTCAAAGCATCTAACAACGAAGTCGAGTACGAAGCTCTAATCACTGGGCTAAGACTAGCTCAGGAGATGAAGGCCGAACACATTGAAATCTGCAGTGATTCACAGCTGATGGTAAATCATGTATCCGAAGAATATGAAGCTCGGGGAGAAAAGATGATAGCATATCTGAGAAAAATACACGATCTGCTCGCACAATTCAAAAGCTACGGTCTCAGACAAATTCCAAGAGAAGAAAATACAACTGCAGACGAGTTAGCTCGATTGGCAAGCAACAATGTAAGTGACAAGGAAAACTTGGTTCCTATCCAGTTCCTCGAAGAGCCTAGCATCACTGGCACGGAAGAAATCAAAATGATTGATACATCCCCAAACTGGATGACGCCAAAAGCAGCCTACCTCAACTCCAGGGAACTCCTGGATAACTAATGAAGCTCGTAAAATGAGAAGGAAAGCTTCACGGTATATCATAGTAGAAGGAGTCATGTACAGAAGAGGATTCTTGATGCCATTGCTCAGATGTGCCACTCAAAACGAAGCTGTACGACTCCTATCTGAAGTTCACGATGGATTCTGTGGAAATCATGCCACCGGACAGAGCTTATCCAAGAAAATTCTAAGGCAAGGTTACTTCTGGCCAACGATGATCGAAGATTCGAGAGCCTATGTTAAGAAAGCTCAAGACTTTATTGTGAAGAACATAATATGCCGGTTCGGACTACCGTACAAAATAGTCTCAGACAATGGCAAACACTTCGACAGCCAATCCTTCACTAATTTCTATGCGAACCATGGTATCATCAAAAGTTTCTCCGCAGTGGTGCATGTTGGGTTTTATTCCCTAAATAAAACTCTTTACAATCTGATTAGTTATCAATATAAGAAATTTGAAGTGATTGATGTTTGCGTGAATTCTACATGCTAATGGTTTAATATGTTTATTACATTCATACACACAAAATCAGTTAAATCCAGATCATATGTTTATTCACAATTACAGTATCGTCAACACAGTGGAATGTGATTGTGATCATATGAATCAAAAGTATTGGTCCCTGTTTCATCAGTGTTATTGGATTTACACTAATGTGATAATCAGCGATGATGTGTACTTACACTTGGAGTAAGTGTTATGTTCTTTCCAGGACATTAGTAAAGTATACTAGTTTCCAATGTATGGAGTATACATTGGACTGGACCGATATTGCAACTAAGTTAAGATATTACAAACTTACCGTTATATATATCTTTCCAAGTCAATATCAGTAGTTGATCTTAAGATTAAAAGAATCTAAATCCTGATATGCTTAGGCTCAACTCAGGAGTGCTATTCATGTTCTTTGATTTATTAGTTAAGCTGACTTTTGGGTCAGGGTGATACGTATATTTTGGGAACATGATAGTATGATTGAGTGGGAGTGCTGAACATAAATATGGAATCTATAGCTTCTACTGGTGTATAGAAGTCAAGTGATGATTCCCTTCGAGCTTAGCAAATAGAAGTAAATGGATGAGCTCTTGTTTAACTGACTAATCATTAGATCACTAAACACCATTTACAGGTAGCTAAGTGTTTTAAGGGGCAAAATACATTGAGGGGTGAGAACGGTAAAGAAATCCCATTTCGATGTAGATCATCTATATAAAGGATCTTTAAATCACAATAAGATTATAACAATGGTTAAATGAGATAGCATATTGATATCGTGGAACATACAATATGCTCTATATAAGTCTGAGAGTGCAATTCTAAGTTCTAAGAGTGCATTCAACGAAGAATTAATAAGTAGGAATTTACTTGGTAAATTTGGTTCACTTATTGGAAGCTCAGCATATAGATCCATGGTCCCCATTCTAGTTGAGAACATTCTGCTTGTAAGACTCATTAATTGATTTGTGATTAATCAATTATAATTCTAAAGTTAGACTGTGTCTAATTTTATGAATTTTCACTAAGCAGGGGTGAAATTGTAAAGAAAAGAGTTTCTAGGTTTATTTATTTATTAATGGACTTTATATGTCTAATTAATAATTAAATTAAATGACAATATTATTTAATAATCTATTTTAGTTATTAAATAATTAGTTTTGGCATTTAAAACGTTAGAATTGGAAAATTAGCGTTTTTGAGAAAATAGAGATAAAATTTGATAAAACTGCAAAATCAAGTGGGGCCCACTATAACACCATGGCCGGCCACTTATTAAGGGTTTTTCAAATTAATATTTTCATTATTTTAATGCTAAATAATTCTTAACCTAAACCTAGTAGTTGCCTATAAATAGAAAGTGATGGCTCAGTCACAACACATGCTTTCACATGCTTTCATTAGCTTTCTGACAGAAATTTCTCTCTTCAGAAAAACTGAGCTTTCCTCACTTTCTATACCTGGCCGAAACCCTCTCTCTTCTTTTCCCTTCATCAATTTCAAACCCTAGTGAAAGAGTAAGTGCCCACACACAGCAAGCAGTAACTCAATCATAGATTGGAAGACTGTGAAGGATCAAACTTGAAGAAGAAGGACATTCGAGCTCAGATCTTGATTATACTCTGCTACAGAAAGGATACAAGGGTTAGAGATCTGAGCGGAAGGAGACATTAATTCCCCTGCATCAATGTAAGGTTTTCTTAACTTTATATGTGTTTAATTTATCGTTTTAGAAAGTTCATATTTAGGGTGTTTAAACAACATACTTGTGAGTAGATCTAAGATCCTGGTAAAATAAAAATTCCAACAGTGCATCCTCAGGCAAAATGTCAAGTTGAAGCAGTCAACAAAACCTTGAAGGATACACTAAAGAAAAAACTTGAAGATGCCAAAGGAAACTGGCCAGAAGAGCATCCTAGTGTTCTATGGTCATACCGTACAACGGAAAACATGGCGACCGGACAGACACCATTCGCAATGGCGTGCGGTTATGAAGCTATGCAACCCGTCGAACTCGAGCCACCTTCCCACAGAAGGTTGATGTACGATCAAGGTACCAATCACATACTCCTTGCAAAATCACTTGATGAAATCGAAGAAAGACAAGCAACTGCAAACTTAAAGTTGATGGCCCATCAACTAAAAGTAGCTCGATATTTCAACAAACAAGTGAAAGCTCAGAAATTCTTCGTGGGAGATATGGTCCTGAGAAGGGTATTCTTGTACACCAAAGACAGTACGGCAGGTGTACTTGGACTTAACTGGGAAGGACCATATCAAGTGGTCGAAGTTCTCGACTCCGGAGCATACAAGTTAGGTAAGTATGATAAAAAATGCAACTCGTTCTAGTACCACGGTACTGGAATGGAGAACATTTAAGAAAATACTACCAATAAAGTACCAGGTCGGATGACCACTTTAAGTACAAAATGAACATTTGTTTTTAAGTGAATGGCCTTCTGGGCGGACTACGCCCAAAGGTTTCGTTAAAAGAAACAAAGTACTCAGGTCGGGTGACCACTTTAAAGTACAGTTTCTTATGTTTGCAATTTGTTTTATTTCATCTTAAGCTAAAAGATCAGATTAGATCAAATAGCTCTGATGTAAGTTACTACGGTAACAAATACACTTTTCGATCAATAAATGAATAAAGATAGTTATTTCAAAATTCAATTGAGTCGAAAAAATCAGCATGTTTATAATTTACCATACAATGCGTACAAAAGGTTTAGTCAAACCCAAAACACTGAACATATAAACAATATATTTGTAAAAGACAAGTGATCGAGAGTCATACGTCTGCTTGGTCACTTGGGGGGCACCTATACCTGTACAAAGCATTTGATAAAAATAAAACAATCACAATTGCACGACAATTATAAACAGAGAATGAAATTCATTAAGGATAACAAAAGCACGTAATACAGGGATTAAAAGCTGTTCGGTCACCCCATTGTCCAAAAAATGAAAAATAATTCAAAGTTTAAAGACCGTTAGGCCGGTCATGATGTCTTAGAAAAGGCCCTGAGGCCGAATAAGATATATCAAATAAAAAGATAAAAAGAGAAGTGTTTAAGTAGTTGGAGTCCTAGGTTCTTGGTTCGGTTCTTCTGGGCCAACCAGAGCAGGAGGATCTGTTGTTTGAACAGGAGGTGCATCAACGGCCTGGCCGGAGGTTGAAGGAGCCACCTCAGTTTCGCCATAAGCCACTTGGGACGCGCATGTTGGGTTTTGTGCCCTAAATAAAACTCATAATCAGATTTACTAATAAAGATCAGAAATAACATTTTATGTTGCATGGTTCACATGATTTATTTCATGATTATATATATAATGTATGAATTCTATTTAAGTCCAGAACATATGAATTTGTTAATGATTATAGTGTTGTCAGCACAGTGGAATATAATCTTAATTATATGTTTGAAAGTTTACTCCCTGATTTGTCAGTTCACTGGATTTAGACTGACATGATAATCAATGATAGGTATTCTTACACCTTGGATAAGTGTTATGTCCTTTCCAGGGCATTGGCAAAGTTTACCAGTATCGGATGTATGGAGTATACATCAGAAGGGACCGATATTGAACTTTGATTAGATTTGTTAAGATTTACCGTAATATCTATTCAATTCAATTTAATCCTAGATCAAATGATCTTAATCCTGATATGGTTAGGTTCGATCTCAAGAGTATTATACATGTTCTTTGATTTGTTAGTTAAGCCTACTTTTGACAGTCAGGGTGATACGTACATTTTGGGAACATGATAGTATAATTGAGTGGGAGCGCTAACACAAATATGGAGTCTATAACTTCTATAGGAATTTAGAAGTGAAACGATGATATACTTCGAGCTTGGCTAAACAGAGATAAATGGTTGAGATCTCATTTCACTTCGCTGAAATATCATTTATACGGAGCTAAGTGTTTTAAGGATAAAATGCATTGAAGGTGTAACGGTAATTTAGTCCCTATTCAATGTAGATCATCTATTAGAGGGTCATTGATCAAATTAGGATTATAATGATGGATAATTAATAATGTATCTATACCGTGGAACATATAGAGCGTTCTATATAACTCAGAGAGCAATTCCAAGTTCTAAGTGTGGATTCAATAAGGAATTAATAAGTTAGGGAATTTACTTGGTAAATTCGGTTCGACTTATTGGAAGCTCGGTTATATAGGCCCATGGTCCCCATACTAGTTGAGACCATACTGCTTGTAAGACTCAGTTAATTGATTTTGATTAATCAATTATAATTCTAAAGTTAGACTATGTCTAGTTTATGAATTTTTACTAAGCAATGGCGAAATTGTAAAGAAAAGAGATTCTAGGTTTATTTATTAATTAAGAGACTTTATATGTCTAAATTAATAAATATATTAAATGGTAATATTATTTAATAATTAATTTTTAGTTATTAAATAATTAGAATCGGCATTTAAATGGTTAAATTGGAAAATTGGCATTTTTGAGAAAATAGGATTGAAAAATGACAAAATTGCAAAATTGCAAAGTGAGGCCCATTAACCATATCATGGTCGGCCACTATGCAAGCATTTTACCATTTATATTTTCCTTATTTTAATGTCATACAATTCTAACCTAAACCTAGATGGCTTTCTATAAATAGAAAGTGATGGCTTCAGGAAACTATGGACTTGCATCTTATTTTCTCTCAAAGAAAACCTGAGCCTCTAAGCCGCCACTCTTCTTCTCTTTTCTTCTCTTCAATTTTCGAAATACCCTAGTGATAGAGTAGTGCCCACACACAACAAGTTTTATCTAAATCATAGTGTGGAAGATTGTGTAGAATCCAATCAACAAGAAGGAGAATCAACATCAAAGAAGGAGAGAAAGAGATCCAGGTTCAGATCTTGGTGATGCTCTGCTACAGAAAGGAATCAAGGACTAGAGATCTGAATGGAAGGAGTCATTATATTCCGCTGCACCCAATGTAAGGTTTCCTAAACTTTATATGTGTTTATTTTATTGTTTTAGAATTCATATTAGGATGTTAATGAAACATACATGGTAGTAAATCTAGATCCTAGTAAAATATTTCCAACAGTGCAGTACTCAAGGTACATGTCCTTAGCATCGCCCAAGTAGTCGAAATTGGCCCTAGGACTAGCCTTCCAAAAATTAAAGAAGAGCTCGAGACCGGCTGTCTCGAAGAGATTGACCTTCTCCTTCAACCTGTCCACCTCGGGCAAAAGCTCCCCCTCCTTGGCTTCCTTTTCCTCCTTCATCCGATGAAGAACTGCTCGAAGAGAGGTCCTCTCGTCCTGAAGACTGTTCACCTCAGCAGATAAGGTCTCGATGGTCTCCTCAAAACGATCAGCAGCCTCGAGATCCTTAGTCAACAGTGAATTTCTTCTGAGCAGCAAACAACTTCTTGTTGGCTTCACCCAATTTCAACCGAACAGCTCCGACTTCCGCCCTGGCTTCTTCAGCATCCTTCCTGGCCAAGTCCACCTCCGCCTTTAGGGTGTCGGACAGAGTCGCGTTCTTGGAAGCAACAGACTTAGCCCGAGAGTAAGTGTAAGCCAACTTCAGACCAGCCTTCACAAAGGAAAAACTTTAGCATATTGAGCTAAGTATGGAAGATTAAGGGGAAGTATCAAAAAAGTCTTACCCTGGTGAACTCCTTCAAGACTCCGCCCACCAGCAATTCCAAAGAAGAGTCATTGTCAGCACTAGCCAGTTGCTCACTGACCTCAGGAACCAGCCGGTTCATATAATGGGCCAGCATCTCCTTGCCTTTCTTGGCCTCTAGAAGCACCGACAAAGGTGGAGTAGGTACATGCACCCGTTCAGGATCACTCCTGACCAGTTCAGACCCAACCGTTGGTGGTCCAGACTCCTTAGACTTGGCAGCTTTGGGGGTAGAGGGGTTTGCAGCAGTCAGCTCCTCGGAAAGATCAATAACCTCCCCGGTAGGCCTCTTTTCCTTTGTAGAGGACCCCTCACCGCCCTTAGACTTCTTGGCCGGAGGAGAGGCGCTAGAGCTTCTTCCTATTCTCTTTCTTAGAACGAAAATAACGTGGTTAGAAAACAGCCATCAGAAACATAAGGCATGAAAGTCAAGAAGCTCAAAAACAAGACAAAGGAATATGCAAGGTGACTGCCCGAACAAGACTCAGAAGTCCATCATCACCTAACATCGATCTTATTTCAAACATAACAACTTTCCCTTTTCCGAACACGGGAGGGGATGGCCGAACAGGTGAAATGGGGTCCCTGATGCGAATCGCATGTTCAACAGGCTTGGGCGAGGCCAGGAGTTTCTTCTTCCTCTTCAGTGGAGTCACCTACTCTTTCTCAGCATCATCCTCGGGATTCAAGCGCTCTTGAGCATACTGCTCAAACCTTGCACCTCCCTTCAACTTAGCTTCTCGCTTAAGTTGAATGAGTTCATTCTCTTGATGAGCTCGTTCAGCCCGGCCAGCACCAGATTTCCTCTTCTTCCCTGTCACGGACTTAGGAGTAAATTCCTTGGGATAGAGCCCGTACCTCACAAAGTTATCCTCGGAGGTCAACTGGATAATATTCTGGTCTTTCCCCGAAAGTCAGGCAAGTTTTTGAGCTCTATCCCTAAGAGCAAGAAGAGGGGAGGACGGTGATATGTCACAATCTGTTGGAACTGAGTCCAAGTAATGCCCACGCCATCCACCATGAAGTACTCATCACCAAAGCGCCCAATCTTGCTGATGGCCTTATTGTTGGGTTTTATGCCCTAAATAAAACTCCATTTCAATGTAATCTATTTTATTCAACATCAATAACGAAACAGAAGTATTTTTCATTCATTTGTGTATATTTTGGTTCACCTTATCAATTGCTTGTCTATTTGATTTATAAATTCATCTGAAACCCTTTTCACATACTTGATCATGTTTATTGTGTTGTCAACACTTTGGAAAGTAAACATGACTATGTGAATAAAGTTTCCTAGATTTATCAGATACAGGGTTTTATTGATATGATAATCTACAACAAGAGTTTACTTGCATTTGGAGAAATGCTATGTTCTTTCCAGAACATTGGTTAAAGTAAAGCTCAGGTTGGGTGCATGGAGTATGCATCGGAAGGGACCGATATTGAACTTTGACTTAGATTTATTAAACTTACCGTAATATCTATTCAAGTCAATATCGCCTAGTTGATCCTAGATCAAATGATCTTAATCCTGTTATGATTAGGCTCAATCTCGAAAGGCTATTCGTGTTCTTTGATTTGTTAGTGAAGCCTACTTTTAGGTCAGGGTGATACGTACATTTTGGGAACACGGTAGTGCAATTGAGTGGGAGCGCTAACATAAACATGGAATCTATAGCTTCTATCTGGCGAATAGTAAGCAAAGGATGATCTCCTTTGAGCTTGACCAAACGAACATAAATGGTGGAGTACTCATTTCACATAAGCTCAAATATCATTTATACGGGGTCAAGTGTTTTAAGGATAAAATACATTGTAGGGTGTAACGGTAATCTAATCCCTTTACAGTGTAGATCATTCATATAGAGGATCATTGATCAAATTAGGGTTATAACAATGGATAACTAATGATGTGTCTATATGGTGGAACATATTGAGCATTCTATATACTGAGAGTGCAATTCTAAGTTCTATGTGTGGATTCAACGAAGAATTAATAAGTCAGTGAATTTAAGTAATAAATTCTTGATCTACTTATTGGAAGCTCGGTTATATAGACCCATGGTCCCCCCACTAGTTGAGATAATATTACTTGTAAGACTCACATAATTGGTTTTGATTAATCAATTATAATTCTCAAATTAGACTATGTCTATTTGTGAATTTTTCACTAAGTAAGGGCGAAATTGTAAAGAAAGAGTTTTAGGGGCATATTTGTTAATTATGATACTTTGTTGGTTCAATTAATAAATATGATAAATGACAATATTATTTAATAATTATTTATAGCTATTAAATAGTTAGAATTGGCATTTAAATGGTTGAATTTGAAAATTGGCGTTTTTGAGAAAATCAGATGCAAAAGTGATAAAACTGCAAAATTGCAAAAAGTGAGGCCCAAATCCATACTGCCATGGCCGGCCACTTTTATAGGAATTATCCTCTGATATTTTCATTATTTTAATGCCAAATAATTCAAACCTAACCCTAGTGGAATGCTATAAATAGATAATGAAGGCTTCAGGAAAATTACACTTTTCATTCAGAAAAAACTGAGCCTTCTCTCTCTATACCTGGCCGCCCACTCTCTCTCTTTCTTCTTCCTTGAAATTTCAAAACACTTAGTGATTAGAGTAGTGCCCACACACAGCAAGTGATACCTCAATCATAGTGAGGAAGATCGTGAAGAAAGACTTTCAGCAAGAAGGAGTTTCAGCACTAAAGAATCAGAGAAAGAGATCCAGGTTCAGATCTTGATAATACTCTGTGACAGAAAAGATACAAGGGTTAGAGATCTGAACGGAAGGAGTCATATTATTCCACTGTACCCAATGTAAGGTTTACTAAACTTTATATGGGTTTATTTTATCGTTTTAGAAAGTTCATATTTAGGGTGTTAATCAACATACTTGTGAGTAGATCTAAGATCCTGGTAAAATAATTTCCAACACTTATCGTCTGTGCCCGTCAACCACTTGAAGCACGGTTGAGAGCAGTAGAAGTACCCCGACCTGCCTTGCTTGGGGGTGGACTTCAAATCAAAGAACCGGGCAACTTCGTGATGAGAAGGAGTACCCCTCTCCTGGGAAGCGTAGAGGACGAAAAGGGCAGATAAATACTTAATGCCCTTAGGAGTGAACTGGGCCGGGCAGAGGCCGAAGAAGTCTGCCACATCCTTGAAGTATTTATGCAAGGGCATCAGCGCTCCTTGCTGACCATGGGCACCCGACCAGGCGCACATCCCCTTGTCAGGCTTTGTGGCACGATTATTGTGGGCAGGAATGTAGCAGTCTAGCTCGCCCAGGTATCCACCCTAGTCAAGAGTTCGAAGGCACGCCTCCGTAATCTTGGACGGAGGACTTACCCAACTAGCGCCTAAGGGACCCTGCCTTCTATGAGGAACCGCCGCAGCAAGCTCCTCACTGACGTAGTCCACCCCCTCAACCAAGACGTCTCCGTCAGCATCGACTGGCTCTCCAGCCTCGTTGTACTCCTCGTAATTTGGGGGTTCAATCTCTGCCTCTTCCTCCGCCTCGGAGGGACTGCCAGGATGTACATCGTACAGCTCCTCAATCTCCTGGATCTCAGCGTCCCCATCACGATTCTCCTCCATCTGGACGGCCGGATCCTGTTCGGCGCTAGGCAAAGTGGTGTGCCGAGCCACTTGAGGATCAGATGCGTCAGCCAGACGTGTGGTTTTCTTTGTACGAGCCATCATCCTATGGCTGGGTACAAGGGTTGGAGAATGCCCTTCGCTAGAGGAAGGTGGGCTAGAACAAAGACAAGGATGATCCTCGTGCAGAAGTTGAAGCAGGTCCTGGTCGATCTGATGTCCGTGTTCCCAAGACTCACCTGAGTTCATCTACAAAAGACAACACACGAGATGAGTGTTTGGTCGGAATATCGAACGATAAACAAGCAAATATGCCGACTAGGAGTACTCAACAGATTAAAGAACGATTATGTTTGAAGAAAAGTCAGAACTCAAGAAGTCAAAAAATTTCTTTAGTTAGGGAAAAAAAGTTCATGAAGCTTAGAATAAGCATGATGAAAGATGGATGTTATGCAGTCCAAAAACAAGCATTATGGCTGTAAAATCGCACGAAGACATGATAAAGAAGGATCGCAGAGGTTTCTAAACCTAGGGTTTCCTAAACACTTTTCTACAGCACAGTAGAAGTTGCATTCGAAATGACAACATGCAAAGATAAGCATAAAGGAAATCAGACGCTTACTCGAAGATCAGATGTCTGGGTGCGAGCAACGTCAATCCAACAAGCAGTTTGTATGAAGGCACTTCGGCAATTTTGAAGCCAAGAATTTCTCTTTTCACTCTGAAGCTTACTTAGCAAAGAAGGGTGATGAAAATGAGTTTATGTGCCAATGTTGTTGGTATTTATAGGAAAGTCACGAAAAGAGGTAATTGTCTCAAAGGAACCTCAGACGCCTCAGTTTCCCTCCTTAAAAGCGAATATGGGAAATCAAAAATAATCAAGTGCAACCGTCAGTCGTGGAGAGAGAAAATCGGATTTTGAAATATTAATTGTCAGAGCATTTATTAGCCGAAAACTGAAGGGACGCCCAGTCAGCCTCACATCGAGTCTTAGACGGTTGCGCTGGACACGTGTCCCCATCCAAAGGTAGAAACAGCTCGGATGAAGTCTACACGCAACTTCGGAAGTCCCGTACAGACTTGGGGGCAAATATTATCCCAATTTTTGCACTCTGACGTGGCATCACATGAATGGTGGCACGTGGAATCCACTTGGAATATCTTCCCGGGAAGCATAGTCCGAGCAGAACATATCGCTGGCATGCTCAGAGCAAAGTATTCAGCAATCCGTGCAGAGCAACCAACACTTAGCGAATTCAGCTTTCGCATCATGAGTCATCAGCACAATCCCTATAACTCAGGGATCAGTTTACGTGGATATGGTATACAAACGATCCCACTATCAGTGTATTCAACCTCGATCCCACAATCCTTGTATTCAGCATTGATCCCACGATCTTTCTGTTTATACGCATTGTAACGAGAGGGGAAACTCTTTCTCTCCAAGCTTAATGGCCCTATAAATAGTGATGTATATTCACTGGGCAAGAGATCGGTCGAAAAGCAGTTGAGCTAAGACTATACTATTATCTAAGAATTATATATTCTGAGATACTGTTGTAAGAGCAATAAGAAAAGGAACCTTTCTCCTTGATCTGAAGTCAATACAAATAACGAGGATTAGGCTATTACCAAACTGCTCGGGGCTGAACCTCTATAAAATTCTTGTGTCTTTTTATTGCTTTATCGTATATCAGTTATTATAAATCATTTATCGCTTATAAAATAGACTCATTGTCGTTGGCTAAAAGTGAGGTCAACAATACATAATTTAGATAAAAAGTTTGAAAATAATTACAGTAATACATCATAGAATTTTTTTTACTTTTACTCTTTAAACTTTTTCTATTAACAAAATTACTTTTTCAGTAAAAATAATAAACAGTTTTTGTTGTTGTTTTATAGTTATATTATAGTTCTCATGATATTTTTCTGGTTATTTTTTTGTTGTTTTATAATTTATTTATAGTTGATTTATATTATCGTGAGAATGATTTCTCGTTGTTTTCTAGTTGTATTTTACTTTTTACTGAGCAAAGTGTATTTTTATAATTTTATTTTTTTAAAAAAAAAAAAGAAAAGAAAAGCGTTACATATAAAATAATAAAGTTAGACCTCATGGTCATTACAAAATAAGTCCGACAGTATGTCTTCAACATTCTAACAACCATACCGATTGTGGGTATGCCCACTTTGCAATGGGCCACAAAATTACAAGACCGACTCATATTAAAAAAATTACAACCAACAAAAGCAAAAGAAGTGCATCGACAGTGATGTGAATAGTTTTGCAATCTCCCCTAGACTCAGCCCAATAAGAGAGTTGATCACCACCTTAGAGTCACTTTCAACTATTATAAAATTGTACCCCTTCTCAGTCGCCATATCCAGAGCTAAGCAATGAGTAACAACTTCTCCACTAAGAGCATTTGAAAAGTCAAGCCTTGACGTAGTCACCCAACAAACCACACCTAGATGATCTCTAGCGACCACAATAATACACATGTGCTCCAAACCTACTCTGACATCACAATTCATTTTGATCCTATCAATCGGAGGGGGCACCAAATATCTTTGCGCACTGCAAGTTTGGGCAACTGAGAAAGAAGCTCGATAATCTATATAGCAAAAATAGATAGAGTCAATGAAAAACTTTATGCCACCCAAATAATTATTATGAATCTTATCATTCTGTGCCCACCAAATAGTGTCCACCACAATGGACGTATACAAAAAAACATCATTCACATCAATGCCCTTATCTTTTAAACTCCCAAAAAACTTTATCCAATCTCACATACGAATACCAGTGTCGAGGATAGGAAAAATATCTTATGGGGAAGACCTCCATAAATTATAAGCAAATTGCATCGAAGGAAGAGATGCTCCATTGATTTCTCCTCAACCCCACAAATAGGGCAGAGGGGATTTTCTAAATGGAACCTGCTATTCAAAATAAAACAAAGTGGAAGTGCATTAAAAAAGATACTCCACCATAGAATGTTATGGAGCTCTAGTATCTTACTATTTTAAAACTTGTTTAAGAGGGAGGGCGAGACATCACAAAGGGGGGGTCCGTTGAAGAGCCTAAATAAGTAGGCATACTTACACGAGAACTTACCACTGCTTCCTTTTGTCCAAACCCAAGAATCCCTCCCCTTACCTGAGGGTTTTCCCCCTTTTAAAATAGCTTGGATTGTTTCCTGATCAAATAAGGAATGAAGCTTCTAGAGATCCCAATTACTACTCTCTGTAAGTAGATCCGTAACTAAATTGAGCCCAAAGGAATGATTGCCATTAGCGTGGGGATAAAAGTCTGGTCGTGAGGAATCTAGGGATCCTCCCAGATCCTGGTGTCTTTACCAAAAGATACCATTTTACAGCCACCTTTCTTGATTGTTGCTTTAGCTTTTACCATATTATGTTAGAACTAGAAATCAAAATTCTTTTAGGCCCAGTGGAAGAAACTTTTACCCTGTAAATATTTAACTTTCAAAATCTTACAATAGAAAGATTGATTACCCGTTAACAAATTCCAAACCCACCTAACCAAAAAAGCTTGATTCATCTCTCTTGTTTTACGGAAGGCCAATCCACCACGAGACTTAGGCAGACACACTTTGTCCCACGCCTTTAGGTGGATCCCATGGTTTCCTTTTTCAAAGAACCACCAGAAATTTCTAACCATTCCATCAATTCTTGTCGCTAGAATATTAGAAAGCTTAGTCGTATTCATGGAATACATCGACAACGACAAACCCAGAACTTGATAGAAGTAGCACGACTAGCTTTGGAGAGAGTCTTCACCTTCCAACCTTGGAGCTTGGCAATAAAATTCTCTAAAATAAAATTGAAATCTACATCTTTCTGTCTCGTGTTTATAAGTGGAAGGCCCAAATATTTTATATTCTCGTGCAACTCATTAATTCCCAAAAGCTCTTTAATCCCTCTTTTCATTACCAAAAGCTCTTTAATTTGTTGTCCTAACCTGGAACAAAATTTCACACATTGCTAATAATTATTGGCTACCTTTTATGTTTCCATTAGTGAGGGCCTCCTCTAAGAGCTCAGAGAGAAATTTCGCATCCCAAATAAACAAATAAGGGGAAATATGATCGAGAAATGTAAGTAAATGGCCCTATTTCTAACTCTATAGATAGTTAATGTCCTTTTTTTAAAATAATAAAGAAAATGTCATTTTTTACTTTTTTTATACCTAAAATACCATTTATTATATAAAATGTATTATATATTTTATTCCTTTAATAGAAATTATGAAAAATAATAAATCAAAACCTCTCTACTGAATTTTCGTCAACTATTGTTTTCATTATATAAAAGGTATTATATATTTTATTCTTTTAGATTTTGCTGCTGTTGTTGTTGTTGTTGTTGTTGTCTAATATGTTATTTAACCATATAATTAATTTTTTATTAATATATTGTATGATATACAAACAATATACCTTAAACCAATATACATATATCACAAACTTAAACTAATATACTATTAAATGAATTGTTTTCCACAATATACAGTAGCATACAAAAACTATATACTACAATCATAAGCAGATATACCATAGTCAAAAATTAATATACCACCAGCATAGTGAAAAAAAAATTATACAAAAAACTTAATTTAATATTCCACAAGTTTTTTTTTTCTTGTTCTTTCCTTCATGAAATACCAATGAACATAAAATCAATATACCTCAATAAAATATAACTATACTTCATACTTTTTTTTTTTTTTGAAAAAGAGGAATCATTTAATATAACTATACCTCATACTTAAATTAATATTTAATAGTTTTTTTTTCTTTATATTCTTCACAATATACATATCACATACAAACGATATACCTTAGACCAATATAAATATACCATAAACTTAAACTAATATACTATTAAATGATTTTTTTCCACAATATATAATAGCATATAAAAACTATATTCTACCATCATAAGCATAAATACTATAGTGAAAAATTAATATACCACCAATATAGTGAAAAATATATATATACTAAAAACTTAATTTAATATTCCAGATGTTTTTTTTTTCTTTTTCTTTTCTTCATGTGAACATAAAGACAATATTTCCTACTGAAATATAACTATACCTCAAACTTATACTAATATTTCATATTTTTTAATTTCCGTCTTTCGTTCATTATATACCATAATACATTAAAATAATATACTTTAATCTTAAACTAATATACTACCTTTCAGTTATTTCAAAATAAATATATACTATCTTTCAGTTTTTTTTAATATATTATTGCACATAAAAACGATATACTATGGTGCAAAATAACTATACCAAATACATAATTATTTAAGGTTATAACTGTAATTTTATCATCAAATTTTTAAATAAAAGGACATTTTGGGCTCGTTTGGAATGCCGTATTAGGTCGTATTGTATTGTATTGTATTATATTGAAATGTATTTTATGCAATATTTTTATGTAAAACTATATGTGGTATTAACTTTTTTGGACACTTAAATATATAATATTTTAGTATAAATTAAAGTTTAACATAATATTATATAAAAATATGATATGTAATCCAATTTAATCTAATACAATACAATACAATACGACCTAATACGTCGTTCCAAACGAGCCCTTTCTTAATTATTTTTTTTTAAAAAAAAAAAAAGACATTTATTAATTTAATTGTTAAATTTACGATCATTTTAGATATTGGCCCAATAAGATCACCTTACCTTGCTGGATACCATTTGAGATATACTCATAGATCCTAGATCCAATTGCGAAAACCTTGGGGCTCGAGTACCCAAAACCACAAAACTCAAAATTAAAAATGTCTTTGTAATTAAAAATTTTATATCATAAAATTATAAATTAAACATAGAAAAAGATATTTTTTCAAAATTAATCTTTTATCTTCATGTAATGTAATGAATTTTATTTGATTTGTCTATTATCATATATTTCCCTTTTGAACTATTCTCTAAAACTGTTTCAAAAAAAGAACTATTCTCTAAAAACAATTAATTGACTTAAATTTTCTTTATTCTAAATAAACTCTTGTGCATTTACGGACATAATATGACCTCCGTACAAATATAAATAATCATGTCTCAGATTTATATTATATATGAAATCAATATTTTTTAAAATGATAAAATAATAAGTAGAAGAAAAAAAATAAAGCATATAACTTAAAATTTCACTTGAAAATAAAGCTTACAGAATTTTCATTGAAGCCTCGACATAAGCAATCGAGGTAAATAGTGTAAGCATGGAGTACATAGATTAATAGTCATACTACATTAATACTCATCAGTATTAATACCACTTAAGTAACTAATTAGTCTCTGAAGCAAGTAGAGCCTCATACATAGCAAAGGCAGAAGGAGAGATGGTGGTAGTGCAACTTTTTGGGCATTTCTTGACCTCATATGAGCAGAAACAAGTTGGGCACAAATCAAGGGTGCAATCGCAATCATCTTCACTGCAGCCTGCAGGGCAGTCGCCTTCTCTAGAGTTGTTTTGCTTACACACCAACTTCCCATGCTTATTTACATTGCAGTAGCAGCTACATGACGTTGGTCCTGAGATATATAATCACACACATATATATATAAATGTATTATAAGTAGTGACCTTTTAACAAGTGTACACATGAATCTATTGAAATTAATGATACTTAGAGATAACTAATTTGTAGTACTAAGGAAGAGATTTAATTAGCTTTGAATACTTTTTCTTTCTCATTCTCTGCATGCATATCGTGTCCCTTCAAATGCTATGTAAAATTATTAATATTGATTTTGTGTCATATTCTAAAGTATTATTAGTTAAAGATGCGAAATCGAAACCCCATTTTCTAGTAGAGCATGGCCTCCTTTTCTTTTTTTCCTTCCACGTTGTATAAATTATGGGTCGTCTCATATTTTTGTAAGAAGGAAATTAATTGCGGTAACTTTGATGTGAGGATTGTTTTGCTAGATTATGACATTTTACATTAATAAAAATACAAAATACAAAATACAAAACAAAACACCTAGAACTGTGTGGACACGTACCGGCTGGTGGGCAAAGGGAACTAAGAGAATTATCAAAAACGCGCAAAAGGTTCACACGAGCATGAGCTGTTGTAGCTACAAGAGCCAACAGAAGAAATGCAAAGGAAACTTTGTTGAAAGCCATTAATTATTGGTCGATATTGGTTTCGAATGAGTAGTAAGGAGTGGTGAGTGGCAATATCAGATATATTATAATATTAGCAACGAAGATATATAATATATATATAGAGAGATGCGGAGGTAGGGCATTAGAGGTAAGGACTTTAATTCTTTTGATTATTTTATTTTTATTTATTTGTCCATGTGAATCTCATTTTCTACCTACCAAAGTTTGTTTCATCATTGTCATTATAGCGTGGTGGACCAGGAAGAGTTCTGTTTCCCTGAAAAGGAGTAGCACTTTTTCTACTTTTTTTCAAAAATACACTCCTTTTAAGAAAGTAAAGTTCATTTTCTGACAATTTCTATTAAATATATGGTACTATTTATTATTTTCTATGTAGCATGCATGTGAGTATTATTTCTTCCGATCAATTTTCTTTTTCCTACTAAGTTATGATTTTTGGGTACCAATAATGCTTTTTTTTTTTTTTTCAAAAATAACAATCAGATATATACTATAGGAATACCAATGGTAGTGGTACCAATACTTTATAGGAATAAATTGAAAAATATTTTTTTTTATCGATTAATAAAAAATATTAGTGTCGTTTGATAATATTTTTTTAATCAGTTTTCTGTTTTTAAAATTAAAAAAGTGAAAATATTTTTCAAAAACATATTCTATAAAATTGTTTTTACTTTTTAATTTTTTAATTGAGAATCAAAATTTTAAAAACAAAAAAAAAATCACTTTCAATATTTTTTTAAATAGTTTTTTTCTTAATCAATATCTTGGACTTCGATCATAATCCGGACCCAAATCCCCCCACGGTCCTGGCGCTGAACCCGGCCTCTGACTTGAACCCAAATCTGACCCCGGACTTAGACCTGACGTAAATAAAATTAAAAAATAAAAATGAAAATGAACTTTACAGAACACACTTTTATTTTCTGTTTTTAAAATTGAAAAATAAAAGTTGTTACAGAACGCATTTTTGTTTTTCAAATGCAAAATTTTTAAAAACAAAAATTTTATTTTCATTTTCTGATTAAAAAATTATAAAACAAAAGTGTTACCAAATGACACCATTACTAATACAAAACTTATAATTAGAAACACTTATTGAATAACACTCAAAAAAAAAAAAAAGTGTTGCTAATTTATTTATTTTAATAATTTGACACACTCAAAAAATAAGTGTTGCTAATTAACTCTCATATTTTTAAATTTATATTATTAAAATAATAATACAAAAGAAAAAAAAGCAATAGCAACACTTCAAGATAAGTGTTGTTAATCATTATGAATAATTAAAAAATTATAGCACCTTCTAAGTAAACGTGGCTAGATATACAATCCTAATTAAATTATTATTATTATTTTTTATTAGTATCACTTATATAGACTTTAGTGGACTGTAACTTCTCTATAACTACTTCTGTCCATTATTTAGCACAAACTAGTAAGACAAAAAGAAAGATGAGAGTTCATTGTCAAAAAAAAAAAAAAGAAAGATGAGAGAAACTCTCTCTTCATTAGAAATCTATTGGTTATGGGTACTCATTTCAAGAATTCACATATATTGTTCCCACTTTTCTATTTTAGAATATAGGTTTGAACCATTTATACAAATTTATATTTTATGGGATATGATTTTGTTCTGTGATTGTACTTTTTACGGAATGCATTCTGTAATCTACGACAGCCGTTAGATGAGTGAGTTATTTGATCTGACGGCTGAGATTGATCTAGAGGTAATTAGTGTTAAAAAGTAGAAACGTACCCTGACGCTCATTTAATGTACCTTGAGACCCATCTAATGTACCACGGAATACATTCCGTGAAAGTGCATCACGGGACAAAATCTTGTCCCTTTATTTATATATGTAGAATTATTATTTGTTTAATTAATTTTTTGGTAATAATGATAAATGTAATCTGAATTAATTAACATAAAAAAATAGTTTATCTTTTCTTGATATTGCAGAAATAGATTTTTCCAAGTTATTGAAGCGAATGGATCGGAGCTCTACTTTAACTTGTAAACTCTTTTCAAGAATATACATATAGGGTGAGTCAAAAATTTTATGATATATAATTTTTTTCTACTGCTACTAATTGGAATGGTGTTATTGTAATTGAAGTTTTTATAGTATTACTTTTTTTCCTTTTCTTTTTTGCGGTGTACATGAAATGACAATGTGCCTATTTTTGGAATAGTTAACAAAGAAGAACAGATTATAGCTTCGAAGACGAACTAAAGTTGTAAGAAAATACTTTTAATATTTGTACAATAATGTATTTGATGGAATAATGAGAATGTATATGCTTAAATTTGTGTTGTAAGCATAATTTTTTTTATTTACATTGCGAATATAAATTTTATTCAAATGTAAATGCATTATTATAATTATTTTTCTAATTTTAAAATAAAATGATTCTAAATTAGATCGATATATTTAAACAATGAATTTATATGGAAAATAATGATTAATTTGTATTGATAATTAAAAAAAAATATATACTTTTAAATATAAAAAAATATGATATATATAATTAATAATTTTATAATAATTATTTATAAAATTAAATTGGCAACACTTTTTATAAAAATGTTGTCATATGTATTTTTTAATTAGCAACATATTGCAACACTTTTATAAGTGTTGTCTTCTGCTAATACTTTTAGTAACACTCTAGGAGACAACACTTTTATAAGTGTTGCCTTTTTAAATTTTTTAGTTTAAAAAAAGTGTTACTAATGGTATTTTTTCTAGTAGTATATATCCTCATATTATATTCCTTAAAATCTATCTCTTTTGTGAGTGGGTTGTCCAATATACTCTCATCTTCCACTTAAGTCTAGCACAATATTTTCATTAACTTAAAGGGTATAATAGGGACATCATCCATAAAAGTGGGTATATCTCAAAAAATATAGAAATAAAGTTAAAAATTAAAACATGTAAAGTAAAGTGGGTATACAATGTAACTTCCTCTACTTTCTATAGGTGACACCTTATGATTAGTTAGTTATTTCTTAAAAGCTATTTTTTTAAGTTATATGAGATCCAATACTTAATTACACCAATAACGGTATGACAACGAGAAAGGTATTAAACACCAATAGTACCTTTTATCAATTTTTATTAAAAAATTTGACTTAGCATGCTTAAATGTTAAACATTGTGTTTTGATATACCACTCAATCAAAAATATAGTATCTATACTTTTAATATATTTTCCTCCCAAAAATACCCATACATTTGAAAAAAAAAAACCTCTCTCTAACTCTTTCACTCTCTAATTATTCTATCTCTAACTAAGTCTCGCTGTCTCCACCTTGAGCTCAACCACCCCAAAACCCCAGAATTTCCCACCGATGACTGGAGTTCTCAACCCATCGCTCGTTTTTTGTATTTTTTTTCTAGTTTTCACGATGTCACTAAACATCGCTAAATCGCTAGTTGTTGTTAAATCACAACATCGCTAAAACACATTGCTAAATGTCGTTAAATTCATTTAAATTTTCACGATAATTAGCAATGTTTAGCAACGTGTTTTACATTTTTTAGTTTCAAATCGCAAATACATTGCTAAAATTATCTACGCAAAACATTATTAAACATCGCTAATCATCACTAAACTTCATCTATAATCTCAGATATAATCTATCATTGCAAATACATCGCTAAATATTACAAAAATATCGTAAAAATTTGAAAAACAAAAAAAAAAAACATAAAAAATTCAAAATTCAATTTTCGGATAAAAAATCAACGAAATACAAAAACCAATGTATAGATCTCTTAGAGAAAGAAAATGAGAGGTGTGTGATGATAAGCGGTGCGCTGTGGTGAGTTTAGGTAATCTTTTATGGGAGAGAAAATAGAAAATGAGAGGAATGGAAAGAACAGGAATTGAAATAAATAAGAAGAGTATTTTTCAACTTAAGTAGAATAATAATATATTTTTATTATGCATTTAATAAGTAAATTAATTTAGATTCATACATTACATTTAAGCATAATAACTTAAATTTCTCTTCATATTAGAGAAATATCATAATGTATATTAGTACTATAGAATATCATATAAGTCGGACACATATTTCAATCCATATATATAATCATGTTTTTTTTAATAATATATAATCATGTTGTTAAAGTTGGTGATGGTGCTCTAATATTTTTCTTTTACCCTATTTATTCTTTTCATTTTCCTTTTTTCTTATTAACTTTATTCTTTAATTTAACCAAAAAACTATTAGTTACATTGAAAAACAAAAAAAAAAAACATTATAGTTACAAAATGCTATACATAATTATAACTTTGAGTAAAGTTATGCAATGTGTATATTGTTTCTGTTGGGTTTTATGCCCTAAATAAAACTCATTTCAATATAATCAGATTTACTTATTAATATAGATCAGAAATAACATTTAATGTTGCATGGTTCACATGATTTATTTCATGATTATATGTACATAATGTATAAATTCATCTGAAACCCTTTTCACATACTTGATCCTGTTTATTGTGCTGTCAACACATTGGAAAGTAAACATGACTATGTGAATAAAGTTTCCTAGATTTATCAGACACAGGGTTTTACTGATATGATAATCTACAACAGAGTTTACTTGCATTTGGAGAAGTGCTATGTTCTTTCCAGAGCATTGGTTAAAGTAAAGCTCAGGTTGGATGCATGGAGTATGCATCGGAAGGGACCGATATTGAACTTTGACTTAGATTTATTAAACTTACCGTAATATCTATTCAAGTCAATATCGCCTAATTGATCCTAGATCAAATGTTCTTAATCCTGTTATGATTAGGCTCAATCTTGAAAGGCTATTCGTGTTCTTTGATTTGTTAGTTAAGCCTACTTTTAGGTCAGAGTGATACGTACATTTTGGGAACACGGTAGTGCAATTGAGTGAAAGCGCTAGCATAAACATGGAATCTATAGCTTCTATCTGGCGAATAGTAAGCAAAGGATGATCTCCTTCGAGCTTAACCAAACGAACATAAATGGTGGAGTACTCATTTCACATAAGCTGAAATATCATTTATACGGGGTCAAGTGTTTTAAGGATAAAATACATTGTAGGGTGTAACGGTAATCTAATCCCTTTACAGTGTAGATCATTCATATAGAGGATCATTGATCAAATTAGGATTATAACAATGGATAACTAATGATGCATCTATATGGTGGAACATATAGAGCATTCTATATACTGAGAGTGCAATTCTAAGTTCTATGCGTGGATTCAACGAAGAATTAATAAGTTAGTGAATTTTAGTGCTAAATTCTTGATCTACTTATTGGAAGCTCAGTTATATAGACCCATGGTCCCCGCACTAGTTGAGATAATATTGCTTGTAAGACTCATGTAATTGGTTTTGATTAATCAATTATAATTCTCAAATTAGACTATGTCTATTTGTGAATTTTTCACTAAGTAAGAGCGAAATTGTAAAGAAAGAGTTAATAGGGGCATATTTGTTAATTATGATAATTTGTATGGTTCAATTAATAAATATGATAAATAACAATATTATTTAATAATTATTTATAGTTATTAAATAGTTAGAATTGGCATTTAAATGGTTGAATTAGAAAATTAGCATTTTTGAGAAAATCAGATGCAGAAAAGATAAAACTGCAAAATTGCAAAAAGTGAGGCCCAAATCCACTAGTATAGGGCCGGCCACTTTTATAGGAATTTATCTCTGATATTTTCATTATTTTAATGCCAAATAATTCAAACCTAACCCTAGTGGAATGCTATAAATAGATAGTGAAGGCTTCAGGAAAATTACACTTTTCTTCTGACACTTCTGATTCAGAAAAAACTGAGCCTCTCTCTCTCCCTATCTTTGGCCGAACCCAGTCTCTCTTTCTTCTTTCTTAAATTTCGAAATTCTTAGTGTATGAGTAGTTCCCACACACAGCAAGTGATACCTCAATCATAGTGAGGAAGATCGTGAAGAAAGACTTTCAGCAAGAAGGAGTTTCAGCATCAAAGATTCAGAGAAAGAGATCCAGGTTCAGATATTGATAATGCTCTGCTACAGAAAGGAATCAAGGGCTAGATATCTGAACGGAAGGAGTCATTTAATTCCGCTGCACCCAATGTAAGGTTTCCTAAACTTTATATGTGTTTATTTCATCGTTTTAGAAAGTTCATATTTAGGGTGTTAATAAACATACTTGTGAGTAGATCTAAGATCCTGTTAAAATAAATTCCAACAGTTTCATGCTTCTTATTTTAAGTAAATAATAATAATGATATAAAGAAAATAAATATTTAGTTACAATCTTTACTTTTTTTTATATATGAACATCTTACTCATCACTCGACTTTTGTAAGTACTAGCTTTTGATAACATATATTATTAAAGATCGTATTCATTATTCAACTCTGATTTATATTTTTTTGACTAAATGTAGACCTGAAATATTAAATTTTCCTTATTTAAAAGAATACGTTCAAATAATTTGATTAATGCAACACATGATATGACAACCAAATGATCGAAGTGTTTAGCTTAAATTATATAGTATATATAAATAATGAGAATGCTAAATACACATTTAAATTTCACACATTTATTATTTACAATAATATGAATTAAATATTATTTATATATACTTTTAAGTATTATATCACATTTTATTGTACTTGAGATTAATTATACAGTGTAAAATATGTGTAATTTGAATATTTCTCAATATTTATAACTTAACTAATTTTAATGTGTTAACCAATAATTTTGGAACAAAAAATATATAAAATAATAAAAATTTATATCAATTTAATTATTGACTTTGTTGGTGAAATAAAAATGGTATAGTAAAAATAGATTTAAAGGTTCAAAAAAGGATACATAAAAAGAGAAAAAAATAAAAAAAAGGTCTCCCCTGGTATGTTAAATTCTATTTCGGACCTTCTGTTTTAAAAAATAATAAAAATGATCATATGATAATTCAAATGTTAAAAAATAATCCTCTTAACATATTTTTAGTGAATTTTTTTCATTAAAAAAAGTAACAGTATTATTTATTTTTAATAATTATAATTTTTAAATTATTTAAAATCTAATTTAAGCTCAATTAAAAAAAGAATTGCTTAAAACAAAATTCAACTAAAATTGTGTCTAAAAGATTATTTTTACCATTTTAATAACACAAGGTTTTTTTTGTTTTTTTTGTTTTTTTTTTTTTTTTTTTTAATTTGAGATTCCAAATTAGAGTTTATGTAAAATAGAGGAGACCTTTTTTTTATTATCCCAAAATAAAAAATCTAAATATTAAAGATAAATATTTTTTTTTTCAAAAACAAATATAATAAATTATAGAAGTTTTGATTTAATTCATTATATATTTTTTAAAAAATAAGGGATATTTGCGGCGAAACTTTTTTAACATTTGTAATTGTTGTACATATAACCCTAATAAAAAAAAGTTATGGCAGAAATACTTTACCTTACGATTTGTTGTAGTATTACTATTTTATTATTGTTAAGTGTCAATTTAGCCCGTTAGGTGACAACTCAGAAACTTGTAGTGACATATTTCTTTAGCTTATTTAATACTAGAGCTGTACAAAAAAATTTGTAAACCGCCTAAACCGAATAATCCGCCCAAACCGAACCGAAAAAACCGATAAAAATGACAAACCGAAATAACCCGAAAAAATTACAAACCGCCCAATCTGTTAATTGGGCGGGTTGAAATAGGTCCAACCCGCCCAATTAAACTGACCAACCCGACCAACCCGATTTTGCACTTTTATTTTTTTTTTAAACTTTTTAGTTTTTATTATATATAATATAAATGATTAAATATATAATAATATAAAGTTATATACTTAATTATTAGTTTTAAAGTCGTATATATGGTATTGTACTTTGGTGGAATGTGATATTTTTAATTTATTTTTAAAATTTTTGTTAATTTTGACTTTAAAACTTAAAAAAAAAAAAAAAATTTGCCGGTTTGGGCGGGTTAACCCGACCAAACCGCCCAAACCGTTAGTCGGTTTATAGAATTTTTTTTTTTTAAATTGGGCGGGTTGCACTTAAATTTTAGCAACCCGAACTTTAGATTGGGTTAGAAAATATGTAGGATAAACCGCCCAAACCGACCGATGTACAGCCCTATTTAATACGTGATCTAATAATGTGTCACCACGTGTTTTTAAATTGACACTTCAGTCAAAAAATAGTACAATTGTAACAAAATCGTAAGATAAGATATTTTTGCTACCTTTTTTTTATTAGGGTCACATGTGTAACAATTGTAAATATTAAAAGAATTTTTCCATAAATATGCCGTAAAATAAAAATGCTATGGTGGAAATATGTTCAAAGGAAAAAAAAATCAAGGTTTAGACAAATTATTTTTTGTTATAGTATTGGTATTTAGACATCTTTAGAGCACTTAGAAATAAGATATAATAGACTCAACAAAATAGTTATGGGTGATTCCTACAATGCATCCTCTTAAAAAATGTGTAATGATGCACCTCTATTTGTTTCGGTATTCAGAAAATTTTTTAGTCTAATTGTTTTTATAGTCACATACATTATAATTATTTGAGGTATTCTATAAAATTTTGAGAAATTTAGAATAATTTATAAAATAGAAAATAATATTTAAACACTCTATTTCATATACGTATAAAATAAAAATAATGATTTGTTTAATTTAATTTTTTAAAATCTTGCAAGTTGTCTTATATAATTACAACTTGCATTATCATAAAAAAAATTAAATAAATTTTTTTTCTCTCGAAACCAATATTAGTATATTAATATATTCCTTTTAGAAAATACATAGAATTTTCTAATAGTTATAATAGCTTAAAATGATGTTGGTGATTCTACAATACATCCCTTTAAAATAGATGTACCGATGCACCCTCTACTTATTTCGGCATCCAGAGAAAATATTTAGTTAATATTTTTTATATATACATTATAGCTATTTAAGATATCCTACAAAATTTTGAGAAATTCGGAATAATTTACAATATAGAAAATAATGTTCAGACACTCTATTTTACACGCATATAAAATAAAATAGTCATGCGTGCAACACACTGTTTGAACGCAATTTTTGGTGTGTTAAATTTTTTTCGAATTTCTTAAAATTTTGCAAGATGTCTTAAATAATTATAATTTACATGATCATGAGAAAAAACTTGACTAAAATATTATTTCGGATGCTAAAACAGATAGAGATGTATCGGTGTATTCCTTTTAAGGGGGTGTATTATAGAATTTTCGAAAGAGATTTTTCAAATTGATGAAGAAAAAATATATATAGTTATAATAGCTTAATTAAAAGATATTTTTCAAATTAATGAAGAATATATATATATTTATATATACCTTAGCTTGGAATGTGAAAAAGGACAAAAATAGCACTTTAAAAATAAAAAATGAAAAATGAAAGTTACCCTCTCACATCACATGCAAGGATCACTCTATACCAAATTACTCTTGGAAAGTAATAAAAACGCACCGTTTTGGTTGACGTTTTGGATCAATAGTATATGTATTCACTCTTTTTATATATGTAAGATATTTATTATGTATTTGTTGGATGGACTTACATTTTGGACAAAAATTAATGTTGTCAAATTATTTTTCTAGCATCCGTATGACTAAACTGAGAAAGAAACACCATCAAATGATTCCCACAAGCCCTAGCCAAAAGATGGCACATGTTTCCTGATAGAGTTTTGGAAGTTTAAATGAGGTTTGGGGTCCCGAGATCTCCAAAATATGATTCACCATAAAAAAAAAGTTAAAAAACACCCAAGGTGTCCGAGAACATGCACGACCGAACTGCGCCATAATGAAGTATCACGGATCATGATAAATTGTGTTACGCATATTTTCATTAATCAAATTTGAGCCTCACGATGATAATTCAACACAGAAAAATAAAAAATATAGAAAAATAAAATATGAATACCGAGTTTCTTACGTGGTTTTGCAATTAAAATTCTGCATAGTCCACGAGTCAATCTTATTCATATTTCTGAGTATTTTTTTCAGGGCCTCTTGTATAAGAGTTTTTTCATCCTTTTTTTAGATGGTTTGCCACTATTTATAATTGCATAGTGGCAGTTAATTACAAGGCTGACCAAAATGTAATTACAGTTATTATCCCTAAAATTGTGGGATCTGATTACAAATCATGAAATATAAATGCGGTGTATGATCTTGAAAACCATTTAGCTGTGATTTTTCCGCTTTTACTGGGTCAAGAATATCATGTATTAAACACGTCTTTAATTGTTGAATCTGGAGATGTCTCGACAGAAACTTGATTGTAGTGATCCCAATGGCGAGCTGGAACCATTCTTCTTTCCGAGGTCGACATGATATGTTTTACGTTGATTGTGGGTATATGGAAATCTTCTGACTTGCCTGGGTTATGAGTCTCGCTTCCGTTAGTTGGAGGAAACTATAGGAAGTTCCCTCGTAGCGAGATGGTCATCTCGCATTCTTGTTCTTCGAGCCGATCCGACTTTTACACTTAGTTTTCTTATTGTAAGCTAAGGTATGTGTTACTCTTCTTTGGTGCCTCGCTATTCTCCTTTAGCAACATATGGTTTCTTGTTAATACACTAAGTATTAATTCGTACATTGATTCCTCGCCTACAGTCAGCGGGTTACAAATATACTCTAATACTTACGCAATTAATGAGTTATTCCAAAAAAGATATGGCACCGATTTACATTCCCTTTATCTTGAAACGTGTCCTCCAACTGAATTTTGGGTATAACAATTGCCCCTTAAAAAGTTCTTTTTTAGTAAAAAGAGCTTTTTAATAATTACGGAGGGCATTTTTGCCAAAATCCTTTCTTGGAAAGGACGCCTCCTTTGATTATGGTGTTTGTATGGTTTCGAAGATCATTATGAATCGCCTATTCATATTCTGCATGATTCCCAGCCGTTAGATTTCTCAATCTTTAGCTTTCTTGTCACCAAACTTCGTGTATAAAAGGGTGGCTCATGCTTGTCTTTTTCACAAACCTTCTGGCTCTTTAGTGAAATCCATTTTCAGAATGGATCACTTTCTTACTGCCAAAATGTCTCTTCTGAGTTCAGAAGCTTATCCTCACAGACCCATAATATCCAAATGCACCAACCAATTTCCATTCGTTCCTACAGACTTCAAGCCTCAACCAGAGCCGGAAACGATGGATTCCAGGGCTGAGGAGCTGCCGACCAATCCAAACCAGGAGAACCCCGTGACCTGCCATGGCCGATCCTCACAAGTGATCCCAGAGGGTATAGATCTTGTGAGCGATCTCAAAGATCCTCCTCGGGCTGGTGAAGCATTTCATAGGAAGATTGGCATGGTTTCAGGTGGATCTGGGAAGGAAGTTTGCGTGGTTTCTATCCAAATGACTTGGTTCAACTTTCATTTGAAAGATCTTTTCAAGATAGATCTAAGTGTGTCTTGGTCATAGGTCAATTCTAAAGTTATTGGGCTCAAAATTAGGTTTTAAGATAGGCTAACACAATTTACTCGAGAATTAATGGGTTTATTAAGTGTGAGCTACAATGGGATGTTGTGGGATGTTGAGAGATTCGTGCCACAACATTTATGACTCCCTACATGCCTTAATTGAGATGTGCCATCCCTTGGTCATCTCTCACTACTTTTTCCATTCGCAAAGCATACTGCCACATAAGCAAGTTTAAAATAAGGGAAAGAACAACTCAGCAACAATCACAATGATTATGGGATATTTTCTTATGAATAAGGAATGTTGTAGATTTTATTTATTAATACTTTTTTATTCATTATTTAGAATAACATATGATATTTTAAAGTGAGACACCCCAACATGTGGGGATCACTACAAACCCTAAACCTATATAAAGATAGTGATACGCTAGGGTTTAAGGGACTAAAATCCTTGATCGCATTCTAAGAGCTTCCTAGAATTCGAGATCGTTGAAGAATATAATTCCTTCTGCATCTTCTCTTTTGTGCTCTTCACGACACCATGTTCTCATTACCTCAGACACATTTATCAAGGAAGAAAGACCATTCTCTATTTCTTATTTCTATTAATTTATTGTTCCTAAGAATATTACAACCACCATCCTTATCAGATTTATGAATGTTGGGTCTCCCATGAGCTTTGTGTTCATAAGTCTCAATACAAATTTTACCTAGAGATCTCTTTTGTACAATTATCCACACACTCTTGTGAACATGACTCTCATGTGTAGAATCAAATTAATAAAAATAAAGTAGTCGTAGCCAAATTATCATCGTGACATGGAGGGTGAACTACTATAAATCCTTGGTGTCCTTTTTTATTTATCGCGGTTTTATTTAGCCAAATTAGTTCATTGTAATCCTTTTATTTTTTACGATTTTCTTAGATCAGTTGACGAAAAACCACGTCAACACGCTGTATACCTAATTTAGTATCATAATACCAACAATTGGTACGAGAGCAGTTCTATTAATCCTATAAATTAGCGCTCCTAATTCTCGAGGTTAGTTGGCTAAGGATCAAAGGATTAGCAAGAGAGTTACCTAACATGCACACCCCCGAGGGTTACTAAGCATGCATCCTCGAGGGTCACCAAGCAAGCAGGCAACCTCAGGTTACTCCAACATGAACATGAAAATATCACTCGATATCTCACCTTGCATCTCACTTAACATGCATGAATGTCACTCGACATCTCATTTTGCATGTCACTCGAAATGCATGTTTGAATGTCACTTCGCAACATAAGCATGCAAGTATACTCGGAGCATGCAAGTATCACTCCACATCTCATCTAGCATGTCATGTGTGAATGTCACTCGACATCTTACCTTGCATGTCACTCGACATGCATGTGTGAATATCACTCGACATCTCACTTTGTATGTCACTCGACATGCATGTTTGAATGTCACTTTGCAACATAAGCATGCAAGCATACTCGGCATATCACCTTGCATGTCACTCAGCATCTCACCTTGCATGTCACTCAGCAACATGAGCATGCAAGTATCACTCGGCATCTCATCTTGCATGTCACTCGACATGCATGTGTGAATGTCACTGGGAATCTCACCTTGCATGTCACTCGGCATGCATGTGTGAATGTCACTCAGCAACATGAGCATGCAAGTATCACTTGGCATGCATGTGAGAATTTCACTCGACAACATGGGCATGCAAATGTCACTCAGTATGCATCCCGAGGGTCACTCGACAAACATGCAAACACAAGTCACTCGACATGCACATTTGGAATGTCACTCGACATGTACATTCAAAATGTCACTCAACATGCATCTTTGGAAGTTACTCAGCAAGGGCACCCTCAAATGTCACTCGGCCATGACATTCTCGAATGTCACTCGACCATGGCATTCTTAATGTCATTCGGCCATGGCATTCTTAATGTCACTCGGCCATGACATTTCTAAATGTCACTCGGCCATGACATTTCCAAATGTCACTCAGCCATGACATTTCATTGTCACTCGACTATGATATTTCCAAATGTCACTCGGCCATGACATTGTCAATGTCACTCGACCATGATATTGTCAATGTCACTCGGTCATGACATTTCCAAACATCACTCTGCCATGACACCCTCAAGGTCACTCAGCCATTACATTCTCAATGTCACTTAACAATGACATTTCTAAGGTCACTCCACCATGGACCGATAAAACTTAGTAAAATTTTCCCAAGTAAGGAGCAACAAACGGTAACAAGCACAAGGTGTGGATGGGAGGAACATATGATCATGCCTTTTGTAAGCTTTGAAAGCAAGGAGGTTCGAGTAGTGGAAGCAACACACCTGTAAGGTCTGAAGATCCGACCACAGGTACACTACAGCCACTACCCCTACAATCTCGAGCCACTTGACACCAAACAAGGGTACGAGGCACAAGATCACCTCCTGCACCTGCGATTTGTAGCTTGAAAGCAAAAGCTTGCCCCTTTAGGGACCACTATGTATCTCATGTAATATCTTCTTTCTTGAAGGGTAATTAATTTTTTTTTAGACTTTTAGTTTATTTTGTCTGCCAATGGAGATAATATGTTATTTCGAATATTTATGAGTTTAGTGGAGTGTGAGATATTTTATTTATTTATTTATTATTATTATTTAGTGACAATAAATTTCTTTTATTTTTTTTTATTATAGGTATAATAATAATATTTATATTGGTTAATTATTTTATAATATAGTGTAGTATATTGTATTGTATTGGTAATTATTATTATTAGTGAGAACACAATAATAATATGTGGTATGAATTTCCTTAAATAGTTTATCACATTATTTTTTTTTATAAGAGTGAATATAATTACTTAATAGACTTAGACTTGAAATAGTTTAGGGAAAGTATATAGGGGTACGAGTGCTAAAAAAGATTCATTAGGTTTAGAGTATTTAGGGGAAGTGATAGCCAAGTATTCAATGTTTAAAATCCCCACCTTTGATTATTTGGGTGCTGCGCATAGTAGACGACTGAAGACAAAGGCGGTGTGTAAAGAGTTTATAACAACTCTCTGTTGGGTTTTGTGCCCTAAATAAAATCCATTACAATCTGATTAGTTATCAATTTAAGAGATTTGAAGTGATTTATGTTAAATGTATTTTACATGCTTATGGTTTAATATATATTTAATATATGCACAAAATCAGTTAAGTCCAGAACATATATGTATTCACAATTACAGTATTGTCAACACAGTGGAATGTGATTGTGATTATATGATTCAAAAGACTAAGTCCCTATTTCATCAGTGTTTTGGATTTACACTGATGTGATAATCAGCGATGAAGTATACTTACACTTGGAGTAAGTGTTATGTTCTTTCAGGACATTGGTAAAGTATACTAGTTTCAAATGTATGGAGTATAGATTGGACTGGACCGATATTGAACTTAGTCAAGATATTATAAACTTACCGTTGTATCTTTCCAAGTCAATATTACTAGTTGATCTTAGATTAAAAGAATCTAAATCCTGATATGCTTAGGCTCAATCTCAGGAGTGTTATTCATATTCTTTGATTTATTAGTTAAGCCTACTTATGGGTCATGGTGATACGTATATTTTGGGAACATGATAGTATGACTGAGTGGGAGCGCTGAACATAAATATGGAATCTATAGCTTCTACTGGTGTATAAAAGTCAAGTGATGATTCCCTTCGAGCTTAGCTAAATAGAAGTAAATGGATGAGCTCTTGTTTCAGTGACTATATCTTAGATCACTAAAACATCATTTACAGGTAGCTAAGTGTTTTAAGGGGCCAAATACATTGAGGGGTGAAACGGTAAATTTATCCCTTCTCGGTGTAAATCATCTATATAGAGGATCTTTGATCAAATTAAGATTATAATGATGGTTAAATGAGATAGCGTACCTATATCGTGGAGCATATAGAACGCTCTATATAAGTTTGAGAGTGCAATTCCAAGTTCTAAGAGTGGATTCAACAAGGAATTAATAAGTTAGGGAATTTACTTGGTAAATTCGGTTCGGCTTATTGGAAGCTCAGTAATATAGATCCATGGTCCCCATTCTAGTTGAGACCATACTGCTTGTAAGACTCAATAATTAATTTATGTTTAATCAGTTATAATTCTAAACTTAGACTATGTCTAGCTTGTGAATTTTCACTAAGCAGGGGTGAAATTGTAAAGAAAAGAGATTCTAGGTTTATTTATTAATTAAGAGACTCTATGTGTCTAATTAATAATTATATTAAATGAAAATATTATTTAATAATCTATTTTAGTTATTAAATAATTAGTTTTGGCATTTAAATGGTTATAATTGGAAAATCAGCGTTTTTGAGAAAATAGAAATAAAAATTGTAAAAACTGCAAATTCCAAGTGAGACCCATTAACACCATGGCCGGCCACTTGTTCAAGCATTTTCCAATTATTATTTTCATTATTTTAATGCCAATTAATTACTAACCTAAACCTAATAGTTGCCTGTAAATAGAAAGTGATGGCTCACACCAAAATAAGTAATTATTCAGTAATTCAGGAAACTGCCTTTTTCAGAAAATTAAGCCATCTTCTTTTCTCTCTATAGCCGACCCTCCTCTCCTTCTTCTCTTCAACACAATTTCGAGATATCCTAGTGAAAGAGTAGTGCCCACACACAACAAGTGGTACCTCAATCATAGTTTGGAAGATCGTGAAGAATCCAAATCAAAGAGAAGGACATTCGGACTCAGATCTTGATAATACTCTGCGACAGAAAGGATACAAGGATTAGAGATCTGAGTGGAAGGAGACACATTATTCCGCTGCAACCAATGTAAGGTTTTCTTAATTTTATATGTGTTTATTATCGTTTTAGAAAGTTCATATTTAGGATGTTAAATAACATAGTTGTGAGTAGATCTAAGATCCTTGTAAAATTAATTCCAACAACTGGTATCAGAGCTATGGTAATTGATTTTCTTGCAAGAAATTTGGACTTAAAACGATTTGTATGTGATTTGGATGGTTTCATGTTGATCTATGGTTTGTATGATGATTGATTAATGTTTGTGAATTTTTCGTGAAAAATAATTGAATTTTTGTTTTTGTAATAATTTTTATTGGATAGTTTGGGAAAAATTAAGCAATTTTCTTTTTTACAGAACTCAATTTCGATTTTATTTAAATTATTTATGATTTTTTGAAGATTTGTAAAAAAGATAGGTGGATCACTCAAGCCTATGCGCGCAGAACCGAGTGTCCCTCGGTCAGGTGCGTGTTCGGACATGTCATTGTCCGAGCGACACGCCCAGGGGTGTCTTAAACCCCCTATCCGCGCGCGGAAATCATGCCAGGAAAGGCATGCGACGAGATCTCTCGGCAGATCACCATCCCTGCGTGCGCGGACAATATGCATTGCCTACTGTCCGTACCACTTGCAATTTTTTTCGTTTTCTTCGATTTTTCATGCTATTTCATGGAATTAACTTCTGATTTTTTGTGTAGTTTTGTATTTTCATTTTTACTTTTCATATTTCAAATCTAATTATCAGAAATAAATTAATTTGAATTTTTTAAAATTAATTTTAGATATTAGTGTAATTTGAATTTGAAAATAGGTAAAAATCTATCTTTTTGCTTAATTTTTTATCTTATTTTTAAATTTGATTATTTTATCTTATTTTTTAAATTTAAGGTCAGATATTAATTTTTTTTAAAATTATTCTATTTTTAAAAATAATTTGACCTTATTTAAGTTTAAAATAAGATTACTATAATCATGATATTTTAAATAGAAATAAGATATTTTTGCTAACTTTTAAATTTTGTTATTTTTTATTTAAATTAAATTATAAATTAGAAAAGGATATTTATTTATTATTTTTTTATTTTATTGAATATTTAATTTATAAAATAACATGAAATTTAAAAAGTGGTTAGCAATTTTTTTTTTTTGAAATAATATTTAGGTTAGTTGAAACTTAATTTTTTAAAATTGTAGGTTTAATTTTAAAATATTATTTTATTTCATTTAAAAATACGAAAAAATATTTTTTTTATTATTTAATTATTTTTGAAATTTAATTAATTATTTAAAATTAAAGAAATCCTACATCCAACTATCCAATTCAACCTGTTGCAGGAGTTTGTGTTTTAGCTTATGTGTAAGTTGTATAAAACCTATTATTGTTTGATCTAAATTGCCATGGTTAACTTGTTGATAGATCCAATGATCTGATTTTAACCCATGGTTCAATTGTCAATAGGTCAAGTAAATAATTTGTAACATATAAATTTTACATTCTTCTTTCATCTATGTATGACTTAGTAACATGATAGGGTCCATCCAAATCTGTGTGCCTGTGTGAGCCTATATGTTTATTTTATTATAGATGCAGATAGGTTGTTGCTAAATAAAATATCACACTTTGATAGATTTTATTTAGGTCCTTCTAGTTTTTGGACCTATTCAATTAATAACAATTATTTATTTTAAGGTTAAATCCCTCTCTTTTGGGCCTTGTGTGAGAGATGAGGGCCAATAGAAGTGGGTACGACATACTGAACCCAACTCCCCCTCACATGAACTACCCCAATTGTGAAGGCCCATTTGCCTGATTTGAATAACTCTATTAGGTTAATTAAATTAGTTTAACCTAATAAAATTGATTAGCAACATAATTAACTTTTAAAATATATGAAATTTATTTTTATTTTAATATTTTAAAGTTAATTTTAAGAAAACCACTCTTAGTTTAAGATATTATTTCTAGATAAACTATTTGTATTTAATTAAATAAAGAATTTTAACTAACTAGATTCTTTCTGAAGCTTATTTTAATTATTTCATTAAATATTCCTATTTAAGTTATAAATTAGTTGCTACTAACTAATTTTTCTTATCAACTTAAATTTGAATATCTTTTGAATTTAAAATTGAGTTGAGGAATTCTAGGAGTTGGTTATTGAAGGTTCTAGAGGTATTTTTTAAGCTGTTAAACTTAAAATGGAATATTCTTAAATTAGGTAGTTACAACTTAATTTTGACATTTAATTAAATTTTATTTGGAAATTTTTAAGTTGGTTATTTTAGATTCTTTTTATAACAACTTAAATTAGATATTTTCCAAATTGAAAAGATACTTAGTTAAATTGAGATATTTTTTAGATAGTTATTTCTATGAAATTTTTACATCAAAAATACAAAATGGCTTTTTTATTACATATATACTCCTACACGGCAGCTGTTACTTTTGTACACTTTAAGTTTTTTTTTATTTACAATTTTACTACTTACACACACTATACACATAATGTGACTCTTGAAAGCAAGTGAGGTGACTACACACGTCAGCTGATTGATGCCTATCAATCCATGCTTTCCCTATATTTTTTTCCTTCTTTTTTTTCATTATCTTTTCAGTTTTTTTTTTTTTTTTTTTTTTTTTTTTAAAAAAAAATTCTCCATAACTGATATAGTTTCCTAACCACAATCAAAACCCATTTTTTCACTATCCAATTTTCTGTCATTTTCTTTTCTAATTTCCATTAACCGATTTTCCATAACTATTTGTCATCTGTTTTCTTTGGTCTGAACTTATATATATTCATGGCTATTACTTGTTCTTCATCGTTCCCTTCTCCATTGCCCAAAAAAATTAGAAAATGAGTGTTAAATCTGTAGCAAATAAGTCCAAAGGAAAATACCCAGTTGTAGAAGATGATGACTCCGACTTTGCTCTGCCTGTATTGAAACGGGGGTCGTGGACCTGCGAAGAAGAAATTTCAAGTTTATATTTCTTAGAAAATTTCCCCAACTTCTTAGAATAGGAAAAGGAAGGTTGAAGTTGATCATGGCTGAAGACGTTTCTGGGAAAAAAGCTAATGTTGGTGCTGATGTTCGAACCGAGGTTTGTTTTCGGTTTCTTTTTGGTTTTCCCCCATTTTTGAAATTTCACACCTTCTGTATGTATTTTTTTTTAATATGTTTTTTATCTAGTTGTTTCCTGTCCATTTTTATATCATCAATGGGTAACAATGAGATTTATCATGGATGTTGATGTTCAAAGAGTTTTTCCTGTATATGTTAGTTTGTATACAGTTGTTTTGTAGTTTTATTATAGTTTTGCTACTTGCATATGGTATTTCATTATAGAATTAATATGCAACTATTTGCACAAAACTTACTATGTATAACTACTATTTCTTAGTCCCTATCAAATTAATTTTTTGCATAATATATAAACTATCATAAAACGATAATGCAACTATAAGGCAACCAAAACAAAAATTAAACTGACTTATACATAACTGGTTGTACCTTAATTCGATTTTACTCTTCTTATTTTATTTTTAAAAAAATATATTTATATTGGAAACCAGTAATCAATCAAAATGTAACTGTAAATAACGTAGATGTATTATTCATGAGGTTTTTTTAAAAAAATTTCACATCATACATTGTTTTGGATTTGGTGGGAGCTCCAGATCTGTTTGTTACAGATCTACATTTCATGAATCTGGATTTCGATATTAGGGGGAGTTGTTTTGATCGAATAAAACAGAAAACAAATGTGTAATTTCAGTTTCTTCACAGTTTTTCTGATTTTTTTTCGTCATTTTCAGTTTAGATCATTGCAGGTCTTCTTTTCCAGTTGATTTCGCCAGAATTAATAGTTGTATTTTCCTCGTTTTGGTTTCATTTTGGTTGTTTTGCGGTTTTAAAACGAGCGCGTATTTTTATCTTCATGGTTCGCTCTGAAGGCTTAGTGCATGTGGTATTTTTGTAAATATTTGTATGTGGACTGTATAAATGTTTAATGGGCCGGCCCAAAGTATTTTTGTAAGTTTTTTTCCTTTTTTGTATTTCTCTGTTTTTTTCCCTATTTCTATACTAGTTATTATTTATAATATTAAAATAAGAAAATATCATTGATTGTGAAATTAATTGTTTAATAATTAATTTTGGTACAATTCAAGTTAAGAATATTTTTCCTAGTATTAAACTAGAAATTAATAATTAAGCCTTCTCTATACTTAATTATTTATTTCTTGAATTTAATACATTTAATTAAATTGAAAATTAAATATCTAAGTTGATTTTCATCATGATACTTAAATATTGTTATTTTCATGACATTTAATTAAATAGAAAATTATTTTAAGTTGGAAACTTTTATAACAACTTAAATTTGAATAATTTTCAAAATATATTTTATTTATTTTATTAATTATTTTTCGAAATTACATTTGATTATGCAAGATGATTTTGAATTTATCTTGAAAAATAGATTAAAGTTGTAAATTAATTATTTTAATTAATTTTGAACCAACTAAAATCAATTTTTTTTTTCATTTAATGATTAATTTAAAATAAATGAACTAAAATATATCATTATTAGAAATTGAATTAATTAGTCAAAGAAAAATCTAGATATAGTATTTTTTACTTGAAGTATTTTTTTTGGTAAAGATTAATTTATTTTTTTTGTAAGTATTTCGAAAATTGTATAATTTTATACTTTAATTTTTCGAAATACGATATATATTCTTATAGAAAATTTAAATTTGAGTTGCAAATTAATTTAAATTAAGACAGCTTAGTATTGATCACCCTAATGGTGGCGACTGTATAAGACTCACAAACGTATGAAACAATGGTGGAAGTTCATGAAATAGGAATGACCTTGACTCTTGCCTAAACGGGATAACGTCAGATTCTCTTTTCGATCGAATAAAAGGTTGCTAGAATGGTTATTATTTTAGATGAGCTGACAACTTTATTCAATGGATGGTAGCTTTGACTCTCGCCTAAACGGGACATTGATATCAGTTTGTTGAAAACCTTGAAAATTATTTAGGATTGTATGATTAGTATTTTCTCTTGTCATTCCTACTTGCTATGTGCTAATAATTTCTGAATAAGATTTTGTGTTAAACCATAATTGATTTCTATTTATTATTTTGTAGTATCCTATATTGCCATGTCAAATCCCATGTTATCACTGTTGACTGAAAATAAGCTAAGTGGATCTAACTTCCCTAAATGGAAAGAGAACATTAATATTGCTCTCATGGGTGAAAATGCCCTGTTTGTGTTGACTGAGCCGTCTCCTGAACAGCTGGGTGACAATGCAACTAAAGTTGTTAAAGAGAAGTTCGATCGTTGGCAGAATGCTAACAACAAAGCTCGATACTTCATGCTTTCTAGCATGGTTGACACTTTGAAAACAAGGTTTGCAAACACTGTCACGGCTGCAGAAATAATGACGCAGTTAACTGAGCTATTCAGAATGGAATCTATCCAGTCTCGCTTTGACGCGACTAAGAAATTCATCAATGCACGGATGGAACCCCATCATAATGTGTGTGATCACCTTCTCCAAATGGCAAGTTATTTCCAGGAAGCCCAGAATCATGGTGCTGAAATGGATCAGACAACTCAAGTGAGTCTTATCTTGAATAGTCTGACTCCAGTTTTTCTGCCCTATACATCAAATTATGTCATGAATAAGAAGGAACAAGACTTTCACACGTTAGTCAATGACCTTCAGACATATGGAAATTTGATTGGAGGACCCAAAAAGAAAGGGAGTAAACCTTAGAATTTTGGAAATGGTAATGGGACGATTAAACCTGAGGCACACATTGCCTCTACTTCCAGACCCAAGACAAAGAAGAAGTGGAAAAACACCAAGAAGCGAGCTCAAGCTGTGAAAATAGCTAAGAACAAAAAGGCTGCTGCTCCTGGTGATACATTAAAAGGAAAGTGTTTCTACTGTAATGAGAAAGGCCATTGGAAACCCCAATGTCCTAAGCTTCTTGCAAAGAAACAAGGTATTTCTTTCTATAAACTGATGTATTTTAGTGAATTATTATCCATTTGGATTATTAATTCTGGACTACTAACCTTGTTTATTTGTTTTTTCTTCTTATTATAGCCCAAGCTGCTTGAACTTAGGTGCTATCTTAGCGAGTTGAATCGGAAAGCTGGACAAAGGGGTGGAGTTCGTCCAAGATAAAGATGAAGCTCGTTTATTTAATTTTGAATTAATTGTTTCAGTTTCAGAACAATTTGGATTTCAATTATTAGTTTGGGATTTTATTCCCTGTTCTTTTCTCATTATGTTGCAAACTTTTTTTATGATTCTATAATTAAGTTTTTATTTTACAAATAAATTGCAATCTATGAGTTGAGCTTCATTACTTTATCTTATATATCAATTACCAAATTATTATATTTATATGCTTCTATGTGTATGTGTTTTTATTATTGATACAAATTCTATAGTTCTTTAAACTCTTTATAGAGTTATTACTACATAAACACAAGAAATTATTCTCTATGTTTATGAATAATTGTTAATTCTAAAACAATTATTAAGAATTTGTTTAATAAAAAGATCTTTTGATCTGATAGGGGTGGAAAAAAAGTTAAGAATAATATGCAGTTCAACGATCTTTTATATCTAATGAACTCTCGATTATATTCGAAACTCCACATAATCTCTATAACACTTAGAGAATCATGATCTCTATAACCTTTAGGGGTGGATCATAATCTCTATATACTTAGGGGTGGACTATATTCCACAGTACTCTTTGAGACACATAATTTTAAACATGAAAGTAATATAATAAATTAGCTATTATTAGAATAAATCCTTGATCTTGATTATATGTTCCAGTTTAGATTTACTGTTGTAATAGATAATGATACCAATAAAGTTCTTTGATAATGTATCACACTACCTTAATTGAGTGGGAGAATTTTAAAATTTTTTACCCATCTTCATTTGGTTGACACTTGTGATAGGAACTTAAGAACACTACTGATAAAGCAAATCTAACCATTCATATGGATAGAAATAACTTATCAGAATTATGAGAATAAGATAGAAGAATTCTTGCATAGTCTATTCGAAAGACTTGAGTCAAGATTTCTAATCCTCAAAACATTTTTTGGTATCTTAATTTGACTGCTTAATCTCTAGCAAGTATTTTACACTTCAAATACTAGACTGCTATATTGTTGACATAGTCTTAAAGAAACTTACAGTTTCAGACTAAGATAATAAGTCACAACTAGATATCCCTCAAAACAATAGTAAGAGGTTGAAAGTATTATTTAACCAGACACCTATTATTGAGTGGGAGCCATCTGAGATGTAATCAAATAAGGAACATTAGGAGATACTCAAGAAAGATTTATGAAAGTGACCTATATGTTAGATATTAAGGAAATGTATATTAGTTATCCTTATATCTACACCAACTTATTAAGAATTTGAGATGGTGGTTACTCTGTGGGTGGAGGAGTTATTCTAGAAGAGTGTAAAAACTCATCTATAATAATTTAAGCTCCATCAAAGAAGATATATATAACTTTGTAAATTTAAAATTACCAGAAAGTTATTCTACTGAAGAAAATTCTACACTGTATTATCTCAGTTCCAAATTTTAAAGTATGAGAGATATGTCTTCTGTTTGTTCAGATGTACTTAATAAGCAGTAAGGATTTTAGTATCCCTTGATGAGTAAAGCATATAGTAAATGATGTTTCATAATGTTTTATGAACCTGGTTCCAGAAGTTTGGGTGGATTCAAATATACTGCACTTGATTTGAAGATCAAGACAATAGATTGACTGGAATGCACAACTTGTTTTATGTTAGTGTAAGTGGGAGTTTGTTGGGTTTTGTGCCCTAAATAAAACCCATTACAATCTGATTAGTTATCAATTTAAGAGATTTGAAGTGATTTATGTTAACATGTATTTTACATTCTTATGGTTTAATATATATATTTAATATATGCACAAAATCAGTTAAGTCCAGAACATATATTTATTCACAATTACAGTATTGTCAACACAGTGGAATGTGATTGTGATTATATGATTCAAAAGATTAAGTCCCTATTTCATCAGTGTTTTGGATTTACACTGATGTGATAATCAGCGATGAAGTATACTTACACTTGGAGTAAGTGTTATGTTCTGTCCAGGACATCGGTAAAGTATACTAGTTTCGAATGTATGGAGTATAGATTGGACTGGACCGATATTGAACTTAGTCAAGATATTATAAACTTACCGTTGTATCTTTCCAAGTCAATATCACTAGTTGATCTTAGATTAAAAGAATCAAAATCCTGATATGCTTAGGCTCAATCTCAAGAGTGCTATTCATGTTCTTTGATTTATTAGTTAAGCCTACTTTTGGGTCAGGGTGATACGTATATTTTGGGAATATGATAGTATGACTGAGTGAGAGCGCTGAACATAAATATGGAATCTATAGCTTCTACTGGTGTATAGAAGTCAAGTGATGATTCCCTTCGAGCTTAGCTAAATAGAAGTAAATGGATGAGCTATTGTTTCAGTGACTATATCTTAGATCACTAAAACATCATTTACATGTAGCTAAGTGTTTTAAAGGGCCAAATACATTGAGGGGTGAAACGGTAAATTTATTCTTTCTCGGTGTAAATCATCTTTATAGAGGATCTTTGATCAAATTAAGATTATAACGATGGTTAAATGAGATAATGTATCTATATCATGGAACATATAGAACGCTCTATATAAGTCTGAGAGTGCAATTCCAGGTTCTAAGAGTGGATTCAATAAGAAATTAATAAGTAAGGGAATTTACTTGGTAAATTCGGTTCAGCTTATTGGAAGCTTAGTAATATAGATACATGGTCCCTATTCTAGTTGAGACCATACTGCTTGTAAGACTCAATAATTGATTGATGTTTAATCAATTATAATTCTAAACTTAGACTATGTCTAGTTTGTGAATTTTCACTAAGCAGGGGTGAAATTGTAAATAAAAGAGATTCTAGGTTTATTTATTAATTAAGAGACTCTATATGTCTAATTAATAATTATATTAAATGAAAATATTATTTAGTAATATATTTTAGTTATTAAATAATTAGTTTTGACATTTAAATGATTATAATTGGAAAATTGGTTTTTGAGAAAATGGTAATAAAAATTGTGAAAACTGCAAAATCCAAGTGAGGCACATTAACACCATGGCCGGCCACTTGTTCAAGTATTTTCTAATTATTATTTTTATTATTTTAATGCCAATTAATTACTAACCTAAACCTAGTAGTTGCCTATAAATAGAAAGTGATGGCTCACACCAAAATAAGTAATTATTCAGTAATTCAGAAAACTGCCTTTTTTAGAAAATTGAGCCATCTTCTTTTCTCTCTATAGCCGACCCTCCTCTCCTTCTTCTCTTCAACACAATTTCGAGATACCCTAGTGACAGAGTAGTGCCCACACACAGCAAGTGGTACCTCAATCATAGTTTGGAAGATCGTGAAGAATCCAAATTAAAGAGAAGGACATTCACACTCAAATCTTGATAATACTCTGCAATAGAAATGATACAAGGGTTAGAGATCTGAGTGGAAGGAGACACATTATTCCGCTGCAACCAATGTAAGGTTTTCTTAACTTTATATGTGTTTATTATCGTTTTAGAAAGTTCATATTTAGGATGTTATATACCATAGTTTTGAGTAGATCTAAGATCCTTGTAAAATTAATTCCAACACTCTCTTGGTAAGTGAATCATCTCGTAGAATTCCTTTCTTTTCGTAGGACTAGTTGCTGATTTTTTCAAGGGAGGAGTATCAAATTCATTATATTTTTTTTTTCGATTGAACTTTAATTGATTCGATGAATACAATTTTTTTAGGTATACATATGGAGAGCAGGTGAATATTATTTATGTGATCAGTGGCTGTAGTAATTATATTGAGAACTTAAAAATGTTATGGGATCAAGAAGTATATTAAGTGTACATATATATATGTGTGGGGATGGATATTAGTGGGTGTGAATCATATGTTATACATTTAGAATAGGTATGTTTGCTTCAGTAGTGTGGTTGGTATTGTTGTTGAAGTTGATTTGTTGTTAGATTTAGGTCTCCTTACTATATTGTTAGAATCATGATTTGTATTTACTGTTATAGGGCTCGCCCAAGCTTGTAGTGGTGAGATTGGTTATATAAAATTTTGTAAGTGGGAGAATGAAAATAAGAGGTGGGGTCGCACACTATGGCACATGCATAATATATATATATATTGAAAATATTGTTGTATGCTTTGATCACATAGTATTTTATAGTAGAATTAATCTAAAAATATATTTAAAAGGATATAGGTCTTGTGAATTATTCGGATGCATAGAACATTAAGAACGTATTATATGCGTAGAATTTATCCACTTATTATTTTGTCATACATTTTGTAATAGGAACTCGATATACTCTTAGAGTGGTGATCAATTGGAAGCAATAATCTAAGATAAGAAGAGTGGACATTTGTGCACATGGTGTATGTTAAAACATAAAATTATATTATGGGATTTATTTACTTGTTTTATTCTATGGTGGATTATTGTTTTATGCTAATGTTATTAGTGTGTGATAGTGATAAGACTTTTGACTATTTGTGTGAGAATAGCACTAATAGGATAGGTTTTCTGCTGCTGGTGTGAGCATAGCACTGCAGGATATATTTTTGGTTGCTCCTATGGACTACTTGCAAGTTATCTTATCATGGGTGAGTACAACTTGTGATAAGAAATTTTCCTATTAGATGCCGAGTGTGAGAACAACATGAGGCAGGGCAAGTTACACTTCATGTCTGATCAACATGGGTGGAAGTAGATTATCGTATGTGAGGACAATGTGCGATAAGATACTGTGTTATGTGTGTGTATGTGTGTGAGTATAGCATGCATTAAGTTTATAATGTGATATGATGTTATATCGTATGTGGGAATAATGTGTAACATTATATGTAATATGATATGTTGATATATGTATGAAAGCATGGTATGAATCCATTTGATGATGTGATATTGATATACTTATGACTATATTATGTAGTTGGGGGGTTATGTCCTACATAGCTCTTCTTAATGGGCGTTAGTTCACGGGTACTCTGTGTGCAGGTAAAGGCAAAACTAAATAGTGAGGATGGCGAGCTCGATGCGTGGATTACATTAGGGGATTATCACGATATTTTGGTTTAAAAATATTTCGTTGAAGATTATTTTTCAAATAATTTTTTTTGTAAAGCTTTATATTTTAAAAGCTATGAATAAATTAATATTTTATTTTAAAAATAATGAGATCTCATGCTTAGTTATTTTTCATTAAAGAAGCCATTTATTGTCTTTATCTTAAATGATTTTAAATGGACTAGCGAGTGTGACGTCTCGGGAAATCAGGGTGTTACATCTCAAGCCAATACGGCCTATAAATAACCCATTTCAAATGTGAGAGCGGGTAGAAAATCATATTTGTAATCATCAGCTAAAAAAATAATAGAAGAATTTTTTTGTCTCCATTATAAAATCTTATTATCATTTGAATTTACTCTTTATCATCATCCCCATCTTATTTATGAATTTAAGTTTAGATTTTGATTTTCTGGCCACAAAATTAGCATGACGAGTTCTCACCGTCAACAATTTAGCACCATATGTAGGAACGATAGGCTAATGCCGCGTTGTTTCCTCATATACAATCCCTGTAAAATATTTAGACGCTCTTGTTGTCTTTAGGATGTGGAAGTTCGTCTCGACGGTAATTAGTTGATCGCTTCGACACATAATGTATATGTGTTGAGGCTTTTGTCTTTGCTAGGCTCCAAGTTAGTTGTTGATTAATGAAATTATCTTTTCTTGATAAAAAAAGAAAAAAAAAAATAAATTTGAAGTTTTTTGAACGCATAGTAAACCGGAATTTCAGCTATCTTTTAGGAACTCTGTTTTTAATGATGTAAATTATTCAAATTTTTCAAAAATCTACCGAGATAATATTATAACTATAATGAATACAATTATGAAAAAAGATTGAAAATAATAATTCAAGCATATTATTTTGTGGACAAAAGTTGGCTAAAAGTTGTAATGGCGACTACTCAATATTAATTTACCCTATTTAAAAATATATAGTAATTTCTTTTATATTGTTTGGTTTGAAACTTAAAAGTGAAGGTAGATAAAGAAGAAATTAATTATATTAAATTTAAGGGTTTTTTCAAATTTACATTTTTAAAGCAGTTTTTTTTATTAATTTTTATAAAAATTTACATAGCAACTCAAATAACAACCAATGGAACAACTTAAATCATAATCTAAATTCACAAAACATCTCACATAACAACTATCGAAACAACTCAAACTATGAAAATAAAAAATAAGATTTTTTCATTTTTACACTTCAAAATAGTTTTTTTTTTTTTTTTACGAAATTTTACATAGAAACTTCTATTGCAACTAATGCAAACCACTTTAAAAACTTAAACCATAAATTTAAAAAAAAAAAAAAAAAACTTAAAAAAATAGTATATAGAATAATTTTCTTAAAAAAAAGTTAAAATAGTATCATGATTCCCCTAATTAAATTAAGTTAAATATATATTATTTTAAAAAATTGACTTATATACTATTTTTTTATTTTTTTAAAAAAATAAAAATTTGAGTTTTAAAATAGTTTTTTTGTTGGTTGCTTTACGGGTTTTAATTGTACTGTTAGTTACAATAAATATTTCTATATAAAATTCTATAAAAATACAAAAAAAAAAAAAAAAACTGGTTTTGAAGTTTAAAAATAAAAAAGCTTAACTCTCTTTTCCATCATAATTTTTTTTCTCGAATCCAATCCTAATATCTTTCCGATCTCTCTACCATAGTGTTAGTGTCAACGCTAAAATGAGTTGATTTATATATCTCAAAAGATATAGAAAAGCTAGCATTTTATTGAAATTCCTCAACTTTAATAGTACTGATTGAGGCAATTAGGTTAAGCTAGCATACTCGCATAGAGCTGCATTACACTACATAATACATATATTTAACGTAACATATACACATATATAGATATAGTGTAATAACCGTTACGTTGCATACATATATAAATATAGGCTAACTAATCAGTCTTGGAAGCAAGAAAATCAGCGAACATGTTGGGAGAGGTGGGGCATATTCTTGGGCATCCAACCACCTTGTATCGGCAGAGACACCTTGGGCACGATGATCTGTCGCAAAGGCAAGGGTTCCCGCAAGTTGATGGGCAAGCGCCTCTTCTCTCGTCTGTACGAGTGCAACTCAGCTTCCCATCCTCTCCAACTGTGCAATCACAGCTAGCACATTTCGTTGGACCTATTTACAAAACACAAAGTAATTATCAAATAATATATAATCAAACAAGAATCACATATCTCATTTTTATATCTTAATTAATGAGTGCCTAAAAAAGATGAAAAAAAAAAAATAGATAGGAACTCCCATTATATTTGAAAAAATGGCCCACATAAAAGATAATAATTATTGGGAATATTCAATCATCATGGCTCGAAGAAAATCCATGTTGGGTCCTTCCACCAACGAATATATATATATATATAAAACTTCTTTAAAAATAAAAAGTTTCTAAGTTAAAACAAGAAGTAGGAGACACTCAATGATATTATAGATGCATACCAACAGCGCACTGATAAACACTCTCAGATTCTAAGGAAGAGTCAAGGGTAGCATGAGTTGTGATAGTCACAACAGCCAACAGGAACAGCACCAAGGAAAGCTTGTTGAAGGCCATATTATCGCTTCGGACGTGGAATGTCAATATTTGATATGCTTAGTATTGATAATATTTGGGATGCCTTAACCTGGTTGCTTGATCCTATTTATAGAGGCTTAAGGGATAAAATCATTATTTTTTCCCATTCACAGATTAACACTTCTATCTAGTCCATTACTTAATTTTTGAATTTTTAAGTGGTTAATTTAATATTTAATTTGGGCATGTGAGAAATGTGCCTACCGGTCTTCCAAATTTAATAATTTATATATTAACAAAATAGTACAAAGGAATATGACTCTTCAGCAAAATAAAAGACAAAAGGCCTTGGAAGAAAGAAAGTATTGTAATATTCAAATAACATTTTCTAAGAGAGATTATTCTATCAAAAATAACAATTTATAAAATATATATATTTTCTGAGAGAAAAAATATGGGAGTTTTTTTTTTTTTTTTGAAAGGAGAAAATAATTTATAATTGAATTGTTTCGAGACTAAGTAAAAATTATATATTTATAGTAATTTAATGTTTAAGTTAAAAAAATCTAAATTTGGTTTTCTCAAAAAAATAAAAAAAATTGAAAATATTTTAAATTAGAAAATTATACATAATAGATTTATATAAAATTTTGTAACATATATTATTTTTAAATAAATTTACGATTTTAGTTACTCTGATAATTTCTACGTAAGTTGCTATATAAAATTTAGCTGCAATTTATGTAACTCTATTAATTACTATGTGAATTTCTATAAAATTAAAAAAAAAAATACTTTAAAATGTAAAAATAAACAAAAACCTTATAAAACAATCCTAAATCTCTTCCTTTTCTTACAACTCCATATATCTAACCTTCGGGAAAAGATCATATATCTTTATTAATATATAAATGTCCATAATTGACACTTTGCCTTATTGTGTAAAATATATTTAGCTATTAATTCTATTTGAAATTGGATAATAATAACTATCTTTTTCATCTTTTCTTCTGTTATGAGTTATATTTTAATTCTTAACGTTCAACCACGTATACTTTGATGAGCTACTGCGAGAAATTAGACTTTTGTTGCAATATCTTATTATAATTGAATTAAAATTTGTGTATAATGAGTGTAATTAGGTGGCTCATATTTTGACCAATTATACTTTGGTAATCAAAATTAGTGTCATGTGGATTTCTTCTCCTGATATTCAAGCTATTCATCTAGATATGCCTTTTTCTTTGAGAAGAGAAGATGAATAGCTTAAGGAGAAGTAATCCCAATCCACATGACACTAATTTTGATTACCAAAGTATAATTGGTCAAAATATGAGCCACCTAATTATACTCATGATACACAAATTTTAATTCAATTATAGTAAGATATTACAACAAAGGTGTAATTTCTCGCAGTAGCTCATCAAAGTCCCTACACCTTTCTCTTTATCGATTATAAGTTGTATCGCTCGAAGATAATCAGTAACAACTCAAAATATGGGTATACATCGTTGTAAGCCAGTCCGGATGCCATCATGTATAGCAAAGAATCCAGCAATTAAAGATGAGCTTACTTGAGGGAGAATCATGACTAAAGTAAAATTGAATCGCATCATTACTTTCTCAAATCACCACTCCACTCGTTGAAAGCCCCACCTCAACACAGCAGCCAACATCAACATTAATGGTCACAGACCCCTCATCAGGTGGCACCCACGTGTTTACTTCCCAGCTGCCTCCAATGTAATTAGCTTGATTATAATTAAGCAAAAATTTACCACACCAATTTAGGAGGTCCCCTTCCTGTAGGCTAAATCCCCCATGCACTACTGAGTTTCTAGCATTCCAAAGATGCTATAAAATAACCAGAAAAGGAGCAAACGAATCTCGTGACCATACCTTAGCTAACAGATGGAATACAGAGATGATTGCCATTGAGCACAGTCTTTAGATCTGATCTCACCAAGCACTCCTTTTTCATACTTTGATACTCAATGAGAAACACTACTACAAATATTACATTTTGTGTTGGTTTTATACTATATATGAAATTTTATGTTTTTTATATTTTATGTGTGGCAATATTGGAACGCGACGTTTGGCCAATAGAATCACATTTTCTTTATAATTTAGTATTTTAATAATAGCAGGGCAACCTAGATAGACATTGGGAATATTTGAGGTTTTAGAAATGATCAATTACCCCTAGGTGGTAAGTTTCCTTTTGGCATAGGCAAGGGTAAAATAGTCTTTTTCTATTTTTATATTTTTGCCTTGTAGTGGATTGTTTTATTTGAGTAATATAAATTTAATATATTAGATAATTATGTTTTTTTTTTTCATTTATCAAAAAATCAAAGAAAACACAATATCTTATTCTCTCTTCAAGCTCTCTAGAAACCAGCAGCCATTGAAGGGTTTTTTCTGCCTAATTCAGAGTGTTTAGTAGAATCTTGTAGGTTTCAATCCAAGGTAATTTCCCTAGCTCATTTCTTTTTGTTTTTTTTAAGTTCAATTTAGTTTTCCATGCATGATGTTAGGATTAGGGTTCTGTGATGTTGAAGGATGTTTGAATTTGTGTTCCGAAGTTAAAATGATGTTGTTTGAGTTGACTTCACGGTGTTTTGGGGGCTTGGTGATGTTTTTGGTCAAGGTTTGAGCTTTAGAGCTCAAACTTTGGTCTGTAATGGTGATTTATATTTCTGTGGTTGATTCTTGTTTTTATTGCATAAAGTATGTTTGTTGTGACCTAATTAGGAGGTTTGGAAGGTTTTAGATCATTTGGGGTCGAATTGGCTTATTTATGATGTTTTTTGTGTTTCCTGCACTAAACTGGTCGATCGTTTCAGTGGGACATGTAGGAACCAAAATTTTGGTTGGTCCCCAAAAAACCCCATAGATCTGGTCATTTGGTTGTGGAACCAGTCTGCCAGTTGGGCCAGTTTAGGGAACCCTAGTTTTTCCCGTTTTTGCTATGTTTAGGGTATTGCCATTTTATTCATCAATAGGGAAACTTCTAGTTTGATTTTAAGTCCCTGAAAAGTGATTTAGCGTGTCACTCATTAATTTTGCAAATACTGTGATTTAGGGGCCATAAGTCGTCGAGCAGTAGTTTCACTCAAGTTGACCGACACACCTGAATTTGGAAACGAGGTAAGAATTGGATAATGATATGCATATGTATTTACATGTTTAGCGTACATGTGTATGGAGCCTATTAGATTACATTGATAGCGGTATCAGTATACATAGAGTTGTACTGGATACCAATAAATGTATGTTTTGGTGAAGTACGAGATCGATGCTATCACATTGGTATGACTAGAGTACCGAGTATAGGCTGATATTATGGTCGATAATATTGTCGTATGAACATTCTAAGCTCATTACCGTGTGGGACACGGGGATAGGGTTATAGTTGGGTGTATGGACGCCTAATTCTAATTTAGGTTATATTTATTAAGGGTGTTCGCAATGCCGGTGGTGTGGTTTTTGAAAATTTTTTCAAACCAACCCGCACATGCGGTTTTTCCAATTTCTCAAACCGCACCTACACCGCGATACTAAAAACCCGCAAAAATCGCACCGCAAAAAATAGTGCAGTGTAGTGCAATTTTTGCAGTTTGTGCAGTTTGGACTATCACTAGATAATTAAACTATCACAAATACAATAAACCTAGAGCAAATCTTGTCAAAATACCATAAGGCTTGAAAATAAATATGAAAAAAAAAAAAAGTTTCAACAATACAATAATTAGTGAACTTTGAGTTGAACATTTACATATTGGACCTATATAAATATAAAAATTAATTTTTTATAATGTGCAATGTGGTTTAAATCGCATATTAGCAATTCAAAACCGCAAACTGTACTGCACCACACAGTTTAGGTTTAATTCAAGCTGCGACCGCACCACAAAGAATTTCAAACTGTATTTCTTTTATGGTGTGGTGTGGTGTGGGCGGTTTGAGCGGTTTGGGCAGTTTGATGAACACCCCTAATATTTATGTTTATCATTATACTTTTCTTACTAAGTTTGTTGACCTACAGTTATTGCTTGCATGTATAGGTAAGGGCAAGGCTAAGGTTGAGCAGATGTGAGAGCGAGCGGATGAAGATTGTACATGTTGGGGCGGTTAGACCTAGAGCGTACGATCTTTGGGGACAGCTAGTTATATTTTGTATAGTCGCTAGGCGACAACTTTTGTATTAAACATTTTAATCAATTGTAAATATTTTATACATGGGATCCCGGTTTTATATATGAATTATTTAGGTTGGTATTTATAAGTATTTAAACAAAATTTTAATTACTCACGATTTTCAATCAATTTGTTGATTATCAACGAGTTGTACAATTATTATAAAATCATGATAACACTCCTAATCTAGTAGGGTGTTACAATTTGGTATCAAAGCTGTCAGGTTTTCTTCTGAAGATTGTCACAACATGTACAATCATCATCAGAGATAAGCTCAACTCATAGTTCAGTAAGCTTTTATTGCTTTAGTAGTTTATTTTATTAGTATGTTATAAGAAAATCCTGATAGAAAGCATGTTAATAGCCTGATAGCTGAATAGGCGCATGTTTTAATTTCCAAAATAAGCAGCAATTAGTAATTTATTCTTGATTGCGGTCTGACCAGGCTAGCTCTTGGTTTCATAGGCTGTTCTATTAGAATGGATGCTGGGCGAAACACGAGAATTCAAGGTAACTCGGTCGAATCCAGTGGCGGTCAGGGAGTTCAAATTCCCCCGAATATATGTGGCTGAGACAGAGGCCTTAGAGGCAGGGCATGCGATCAGGGAGATGTTAACCCACCGTAGGCTACCCAGGATTGGAAAGACAGGTTTGCAGCAATGCAAACTAGAATCAATGAACAAGACGAAGAAATCAGAGGCATGAGGCAGTAGAGTGCTCCTGCAATGCTTGTTCCAGAGATGTAGGTGGCTCATACCCTTACTGTGTAGGCAGGTCCAATTGCTACAATGAATCAAATGGAACCACTACACGAAAGGTTCTGCAAGCAAGCACCTCCAGTCTTTCTGGGAGGTCCCAATGTGATGAAACCCGAGCAGTGGCTGACAATTACTACACAAATCTTGAACTTTATGGGTGTCATCGACAACAATAGAGTGGTTGGTGCCACATTCCAATTTTAGGAAGATGCCCTAGTTTGGTGGGACATGGTGGCCCTAACTCGGGATGTTACTACCATTACCTGGGAAGAGTTCTAGGATTTTTTTAAATGTAAAGTATTACAATGAGGCAGTCAAAAGTGCAAAGAGAAAGGAATTTACCCAGCTGACTTAGAAGGAGAATATGACAGTTACTGAATACACAACTCAGTTTAATTAATTAGCTAGGTTGGCCTCGGGAATTGTGCCAACCTACTTCAGTAAGAAAGAAAAGTACCTGGATGGACTAAACCCCAAAATCATGCATGACCTTGTGATCACCATTGATGATAACACCACCTATGCTGATATGGTGGGAAAGGCATTGCGAGCTAAGGGTGCAGTTGAGTGCACCCAAGAGTCTTGAGGGACTCAGGTTGTTGGTGGAGCCACTACTCTCCCTACCTCTGGTTATGGTAGGGGTGGTAGTGACTCGACCACTAACCAAAAAAAGAAAGGCACCATTTGCACCCAGTGGCTTAAATTAGAACAAGAGGTTTTGAGGAACCAGGGTCGAGGCAACCATTAAGGTGCTTCCAAAACTCGATATACTTGCCCAGAATGTCCCAGTCGTAAGAAGCATCATCTGCCCGCAGCTCAAGAAAGAAGAGCAAAAGACATTAGCAAAGCTCGCTCCAGAAAGGGTGTTTACTCTTAGCCAGGCTGATGTAGAAGCTAGCCCCTCAGGTTTTACAGGTTAGCTATTGGTAAACAACTCTTACTTCTCTGTATTGTTTGACTCTGGGGCCACTCATTCATATGTGGCGGCTAGAATTTTTGATAAATTGGGTAGACTGTATGACACCTATGATAAAGGGTTTGGAACCCTACTGCCTGGAGAAGAATTAGTTATCTCCAAAAGGTGAGTTAGGTATATGCCAATCAGAATTGAAGATAGAGAGTTGAGCGCTGATTTAGTGGAATTGGGCTTAGTAGATTTTGATATCATACTTGGAATGGATCTCTTGTCCCAGTACTTAGTCAGTATTGATTGTAAATAGAAGATGGTGATCTTCCAACCCGAGGGCGAGGAACCATTTGTTTTGTGGGATTAGTTTAGGGATCTCAAATTCCAGTGATCTCTGTACTAAAAGCTAGAGATTTGTTACAAGATGGATGCTTAGGGTTTCTGGCAGTGGTATTGGAAACAACAAGATTAGAATCAATTCAGCCAGAGGATATCAGGGTGATTTAAGGAATTTTTAGATATTTTTCCTGATGAACTTCCGAGTTTACCACCACAGCGAGAAATAGATTTTATTATTGATTTAGAACCTGGGGCTAAACCAGTTTCTAAGGCACCGTACAGAATGGCTTCGGCAGAGCTTAAAGAGTTGAAGATTCAACTTCAGGGGATGCTTGACCTAGGGTTTTCACGACCTAGTTAAATTCTTATAGTGAGTAAAATTAAAGCTTGTTGAAGTAATTGTAAAGTTTATCTTCTTTAAAATTACTTGGGGGGCATATATGTGTGTATAATAATTGGAATTCATCAAGAAGTACATATTATATTGCAAACCTAAAAAATTAAAAAAATTCCATAAAGGAAAAGATAACTGATTAAAATTATCTATGGACAATATACAGTCAAAAATTAAAAAAAAACCTTTTTCTTTATAAAGGAAAAATAAAAAATAGCAGTTGTAAATGAGATCAACTCATAAGACAACATAAAGCTATATGCGAATTTAAGGGTGTTCACGGATTGGTTTGGTTCGGATTTTCATAAGTTTTGAACCAAACTAGTATAACGGTTTTTTCAATATTAGAAACCAAACCAGACAAAAAAATTTCTCAAACCAAACCCTTAAGAACGCTTTGGTTTGGTTCGAAACCACAGTTTATGTGGAATTAATAACTATTCATTTTTTTTTAGTAATTGTACTATTTTTACTAAGTTTTAATTTTATTTTTCAAAATATATATTTAACATGATAAGTAATAGGTCTATAAGATATAAATAATGATATAAAAACATTCTCAAAAGTCAAACATAACATAAAAATCTAAAATTTATGCAATAAAAAACTTGACACACAAAAAAGTTCTAAATTATACATATAGTCATATATAAAAAAATATATAAATTAATTATTTATTATAAACGGTCCGGTCCGGTTTAACCGTTAATCATATATTACGAACTTTAACCGAACCATTACGACGTAAACGCTCCGGATTGACCAAACCACCAAAAACGGTTTCCCCGGTTACGGTTTACAATGGTTTAGATTGTAGTGGTCCGGATTTAAATTGCGGTTTCCCGGTTTATATGAATAGCCCTATGCGAGTTGAATATTTTAATGGCTCACGTTGTTCTGGCATGTATTATAAACGAGGCACAAGAATACCTTGAAAAATAATATTAAAGCTAAAATATAAACAAAAAGATCTTAGTATTCATATGAGCAATCAAAAGATATATAAAATAGTTCCAGAGGTGAATAACTCAAAGTATTTTTTTAAGTTTTCTCTAGAGAAATATGTTAAAACTGCTTGCATATTACATGGTAGATTAAAATTGCTCGCATAAAGCAAAGCAGATGAGAATCGCTCACAAATTAAAACTATACACAGATTATAACTGCTCACATATATACATAGTAGATTGATAACTACTTAAATATATCAAAGAAAAATAGGTACAATGGAAATGCTCCCAGCCTAAAGTGTCTTAAGTTGGATCAAAACATAAATATTTAGATTGTGAGATAAAACACAATAAATAAACATATTTAGTTCAAGTATAAGATACGAGACATAAAAAGTAAAGATATATATATATATAAATAAGCAAAGTTGGCAGTCCAATAATGCAAAAGTCGTAACAAAATAATGCCATTAGGGGCAACCATTGTCTCAGCCAAAGAGCTATTTTTCTATGTTTTTTTTTAAATAAATAAATAATATATAAAAAAACTAAGTCTAAATGGTAGGAGACTTGGACGAATCTTCTTCTTCTTCTTCCTCGGAGTCCACTGCTTCTTACTCATTGGTTTTCTCGCAGTAAGCCAGTACCTCCGTAGCACCGTCACCCAGGAAGCTCAGGTCCATGTTGGGATTGGCCAACCAGGCTCAGTAAATGGATCATTTTGCAACATTTCTGCACCTCTCCTTAGCATCATCCTCGACACCATCAAGCTTTTTATTTGCCCCATTGAGCTCTTCCTGGAGTTTTTGGCGAGCCTCGCATTGGTCTTTGGCTTCTTTTTGACCATCTTCAAGCTCAGCCTTATGATTCCTCTTTAGTTCCTCGACATCCTTGGTTAAGCGTATGTCCTCCTTCTGGGCATCATTCCATTGCTTCAGGATGATCTCTGTTGTTTAATGGATTTGCGGAGTTTAGTTTCCAGTTGTTGGATTTTCTTAAGGCCTTGGTGTTGTGCCACATGAGACAGAATGGATGCCTACAAACAAAATATATATAAATTTGAAAGAAAGATAAGGAAAAACAAAGAGAACGAGGAAAGGAACTAACCGAGAGACTAAAGTTGAGACTCTTCTCAAACAACTCCTCGAAGTTGCCATTATTAACCAAATCCTAGTCGCCAAACTGAAAGGATTTGAAATGGCGCCAACTAGAGGTGGCATATTACGAGCAGAACTGGAAGCCAGTACTTCCTGCTTCACTAGGCTAGGGGCAGGAAAGGTTCCAACAAGACTATTTCAGGTCTTTTACCCGAAGATTTAACCTAGTGAGTCGAACCCTGGGCTTGCTCGTCAATATCCAAGACGGCTGGAGTTTGAGAGTGAACTTGATCGACAGTTGGCTCGATGATTATATACTGCGAAGCATGTTTTTTGTTGGCAGTGGTCTTCCTTAATCTCTTCATGGGCTCTGGATTCGTTCTCGATGAAGTTTTCGAGGCAACAATCCTCTTCTTTCCTTTTTTGCCAGACGTATTGAGAAGGTTTTCTAAATCCATATCTGTGAGGCAAAATAATACATCAACACTTATTCAAAATTAGATAATAGAAAGGTGGGGAATAAACTCCCACTTAAAGGAAGTTACCATAATTATCAGATAATGAAGAGGAACAATTATGGTAATTACTAAATTCCCTATATCCAGTGATCATGTAAATATCGTAAGGGTTTGTTGGAAACAAATCCCAATCTAAATCCAGATGACTTGCCATATCAAAGTTAGTACCATATTGCTTGGCAATTCCGAAGTAAGAACTAGTGCAACTAAGTTGGACATGAAATTGAGTAGGGCTACACATGGATTGGGTTGGGCAGTTTTTGGGCAGTTTGGCAGTCTTTTAAAATCACAACCTATACTTGCCCAATAAAAGTTTGCGGTGTGCAATTTTTTAAGGGGCAGTTTTATGCAATTTTTTGAGCGGTTTGGGTTGCTTAAAATCAAAACTTCCAAAGTACATTGTCATAAGGAAAAAAAATATTCAACCAAATTTTTTTACCTGTTAATAACAATGCATAAAAGTTCTTAAAAATTTCATATCAATCTTTATAAACTCCATAACAAGGCATAATAATAGTCCATAAAAATTTTAAACAGTTCTTATAAAGTGCATACTCCATAACAATCTTAAAAAGATCTTTAAAAAGTCCATACAAGTTCATAACAATCCAAAAAAGTCCATAATACAATCTAAGTTAATAATAATTCATAAAAGTCTCCATAATTAAAACAAAAGTGACTTCAAAAGTTGGCTCCAAATGAAAAACTCTGCGAAATAATAAAAATAAAATAATTACCATATAAATAAAAACTTAATATTAATTAAATTACAATACATATTATAATAACAAACCTTAACCTCTAATGAAACCATTTTAAATTTGCAACGCTATATATCATTTAGTATGCTCGCTGGAAGTAGTTATAATCTCTGCAAAAAAATAAAATATATATCATAACAAGATAATTTTCTTCAGCTATTAAAAAGTAATAGTAATAATAAAATTTATATATAAGGAGTTTTCAAGATCAAATAGTATAGAGTGAATATTTATCAAGACAATGACAAATAAATGATGAAATATATATATATATATATCAAATAATAAAAAGTTGTATATATATAAAGTAAGTATATTTTACCATTTTCAAGTTGTTCAGAAGTATTTAGTAATTCCTCTTCATCCATGTATTCCTTGACAATAATTGGTTGATTACTTTCACTATACCAATTCTTCAAACATATTAGACCCTCCACTGTCTTTGGTAGTTATGAGCTTTGAAATGGATCAAGAATGTGCCCCCAATTAAAAATGCAGACTCTGATGGCACGGTGGTAACAAGAATGGCCAAAACTTCTTGAGCAATCAAAGATAATATCGGATACCTATTTGGTTGTCCCGTCCACCACTTCAAGGTATCAAAACGCTGACCCATAATAAAATCTTCAGTATCATCAGCCCAAATACTTGTCAATCTCATTTCTATTTCTTTCACCATCGTGCCTTTGACAAAGTTATCAACTCATTCTGAATTTCGCAAATCTCTTGAAAATACAAGTTAGAGGTCACATAAGAAGACCCACTAAATTTCAAAGTGACTTCATAAAATGTTTTTAAAAACTTCACAAAGATCCTTAGATTTTCCCAATCATCTTTATTAGGTGGTCCTTCCTTACTCTTTCCATTATCCTCCTCAGTAAATAATACCTATAATTTTTGTCGGTCTTTATCCTGTCAAATGCCTTTTCGAACTTAAGAGTACGCTCTAACATCAAATAAGTTGAGTTCCATCTTGTAGGTACATCTAAACACAATAGCCCCTCACACTCAATATCTTCAGCTTTGACACATTCTTTAAATGCCAACAACCTTGATGGTGATGATCTTACATATTTCATAGCATTTCTTATGGTAGCAATTGACTTATTTTTCTCCTTTAGCCCATCAGCTACTATCAAATTGACAATATGTGCACAACATCTTAAATGCAAGAATTCTCCATCCAAAATTATAGCATGCCTTTTGCTCTTGAATTTTCTCAAAACATACTCAATCGCAGTACTATTTGTACTAGCATTATCAACTGTAATTGTAAAAATCTTATGGATCCCCCATTGACTAAGACAACTTACAATCTCAGTCCCTACTGTCTCCCCTTTATGATCAGTGATTTGATAAAAGTTAATGATTCTTTTTTGTAACTTCCAATCACTATCAATCCAACGTGCAGTGAGACACATATAGTTTATATTTTGGATTGAAGTCCATGTGTCAGTAGTAAGAGAAACCCTTACTTTTTTCGAAACACCTCTCATTACTTCTTTTTAATCCAAGTATAGTTGATAAATGTCTCTAGCAATTGTCATACGGGATATGGTTTCAAGTCTCGGTTCTAACTGACGAATCAATTACCTAAACCCCTCACTTTCCACATGCCTAAAAGGCAACTACCTCAACAAAATTTATTTGGCAATAGACTGCCTACACTTTTGTTTATCAAATTGTACTGCAATCAAGTTAGCAGTAGCACCACCCTCTCCCTCTTTCTTAGGTTCAAAACACAAGGTCTTTTATTTGTTCACCCTATTACGATTCTTTGGACATAACTGATTCAAATGATTTTGTAAAGTACTAGTTCCATAATTTTTAGGGTGAGCAACATAAACCTTCCCACAAAAATTACATGCTACCCTAGGATCCTCAGGATTACCACCCTCAATTCTGGTAAAAAACTGTCGAATATCTGACTTCCCCTTAGGCTTCTTATTTTTTTCATTCCCCATTTCCTCTTTATCATTTTTCCTTTCCTCTTCCACTTCAATATTAGGCATATCATTATCTTCTGAAACCACATCTTGTATTTCTGTATTAATATTCATAACTCCACCTAAATAATTAAATTGATTTTAGACTATTATAAAATAAATTTCATACACAAAAATTGTAATAAACAAGATCAAAAATAAAAAAAATAAAAACAAAAACTTTAAGAACTAAATTTTATATAAATATAATTATAATACTACTGATTATAATATATATTACATAAAATAAAATAAAAGATTAAAATGTAATTATATAAAAAAAATATATAAATATAATCTATATAAAATGATACTAGGCCTAAATTAAAGGAGATCGACTACGCTGTGGAGTCATGGACCGTCGTTGTGGCTGGATGAAGGTCTAGCGTTGTGACTCTGTGTCTCTGGCTGGATGAAGGTCCGGAAAAATAGCTTTCCATGACCGTCTACGCTGGCTGGAAGTGACCCATTAAAGTGGAACGGAGTCGAGGTAGGTGGTGGGTTGAGTCGTTTACGGCCTGAGGCTGGGCGGCGACTAGTCGATGATAGGTGAAGAGAAGAAGGGGACGGGGAGTCGAGCGGCTGTGAGCAGTTCAGAAAATTAGTTTTAGGTTTTAGGGTTTTGTTTTTTATTTTTAGTTTTAGTTATAAATTAAAAAAAATAAAAAAAATAAAAAAAAAATTAGCAGGTACGAGTTGACCTGCCCCTTTTAGGCTAACACGTATCCGCCTGCCAAACAGCATGTTAAAACTCAACCCAACCCAATTTTTACAGGTTTTTTATGGGCGGTTTCCATGTGGGCAAATTCTAATGGGTTGGGCGGTTCCCACGGTTTAGTGGTTTTTATGTTACGGCCTAAAATTGAGGGTACTAACTATCAAACCTATGAGTTATGCGATCTATACAAAAATTATCCTAGGTGTAAAAGTTATACTGGCTATCCTTAAAGGTTACTAGCAAGGTACGTGCGGTCCTAAGTACAGTTGGTGACCATCCACATTGATTACCTCAGGATGCTTCTTCTTAAGCTTCCTGAGGGATTACTTTCTTGAGATAGTGGGTGCAAGCCACATAATCCTTGTCTTCCTCGTCGACTGGAACTGAGACTTTCTGCCACTTAGAATATTTTGGATTCTTGTAGTTTTAGGTGAATTGATCAGAACCAAGGAGGTTAACGGTCCTCAGATTGGCCTCGTTTAGTAGGAAATCAGCTAACCGCAATCCTAAGGGAAGACTTAACAAAATTTAATGCCGCTCATCCACCTCGAGGGTAGGGATCGGCCTTCTAATAGTTGTTGTCAACACAATAAGTGAAATGAGTAAGGGAATTCAAATTTATAAATCCAAAAACTCAAAACCAAGCTTTTGAGAAATAAATGAGACTTACGTGTAATGCAAATGCGGTTGTGTTGATGGGGGAGAGACCAGTAGTCCAGAAGAAATCATCCTTGAACTCGGTCTTATTTGGTAATCTCACAATGATAATGCGATCACTTGTGTGAGTACCGAGGTAATAAAACCTCCTAAACACCGCTTCCTTTTGGGAACAACTTTTCCAAAGTAAAATACGCAATTTCTGTAACGCTCTAATGCTAAGGCACACTATAGTGCTTTTTCAATTACAGTGCAATCTTTGCTAATCAAAGAATTTTCTTGAGAAACGTGTCCAATTAAAAATTATATATTAATTAATAAACTTAATAATATAACAAAATATTTACAAATGCCGGGATCCCATTTTAAAACTTTGTAAACTTAATATTTCGAAATACATAATAAACAGGTCGCACAGCGACTACAAAATATAACTCCCAGATGTCCCAAGACCGAACACTCCAGGTCGCACCGCTTTGACATGTACAATCCCATCCTAGCTCAGGTTCACTCCTGTTCAACTTTTGCCTTTCCCTTACCTACACAAGGAAATAGAACTGTGATTCGACAGACTCAGCAAGAAAAGCATACAATATATCATATAATTCCGACTTGTACCTAGGCGCCCATACACCTATTTACAAGGCTTAACAGATGAGTAAGAACGTTCAATACTAGAGTACAACCACTATACCACATACACTACGTACCTCACTGTACTAGTGTTGGTAGGGTTTGTTTCGTACCCTGAGTACCACTGAGTGATATACCACACACCTCAGCACTTTCTCGTACTTGTGTTGGTATCACCGTACTGTACTCACAAACAATATTCACTATACCAATGCATTCTGTACCATAATCGTACAAGTGTTGGTAGTGAAATTAATAACTTAAGCATGCATATACACATAACATATACATACATTCAGATATTCATATCACACATTATATACAATTCTTACCTTATTTCCGAATTCAAGTGTGCTGGCCGACCTGAACGGAAATCTTGTGCAAGATGGATGCCCTAATCACATTTTAAAACCGGGTAAGTTACATGATTAAAACCCTAATCTCGAGAAACCCAAAACCTGAACCTTAGGTTCTGTTATACTTTCTATAGATTATTCTAACTCTAGAAATGGGGAAACACCCAACCAAGGCACCGCAAAGACGAAAATTGAGAAAATGAAAGGCCTGGGGAACCCTGCCAAAACCGGCTAGCCGGTTTTAGAGGCTCTGCTAGCCGGTTTGCACCAGTTTTCCCAAAACTTTTCATTCTTTGCTCAATTCTCCACCAAATGCAACCAAACCTTCCAGAGTACCTAATTAGGGTATACACAATATATTCCAGCCAGTATTTCACAGAAAAACTCAAAGAAACTCAACTTGCCATTAATGATCAAAGCTTTGAGTTCAAAACTCAAGCTTGCACAAAACCAACAACACACACTAAAACTAGCTGCTAGGAGTTAAAATCAACTCAAATGAACCCTAAAATTCGAACCCTAGACCTACCTAAATCTAACAGCCACTATAATTCAAAATCATAAGTTCAAACTAAACTTTAAAGCTTCCAAAATATGAAACTATGGTTCTAGGTTTACCTTCGATTGATCCTCTTGAATCCCTTGCTGCAAACACCAAAAATCTACAACAAAACCCCCTTGTTTTGGCTTCTTCGAAGAGAAAGAGAGGAAAGGAAAGAGAGGGTCTTTTCTTGATTATTTCCAACTTTTTCTCTAAGTAATTAAGGGTTAAGAAAAAGCATTTTCTAGCTGAAATCTTTCTTGCTAGGTGCCAAATAACAAGGCAGCCACCTAATCCATACTTTGCAAAAAGACTAAATTGCCCCTTTGATTTTAACCCCGCTCAATCCCGAAACTTTATTTTCTCTAAAATATTTCCCACTAAGAAATAAGGTTCTAAACTTACCCATGTGATCAAACTAGCCATCCATCGCATTTTCCGTTGTCGCCGAGCAAAAATTATAAAAATTGCATATTTCACATATAAGCTAAATAATACCCCTAGAGTTTAATAAAATCTCCGGAATTGAGAAATTATAACTCTAATATTTATTTATAAATATTGGGGTCCAAAATTAAATAAATTCATACATAATATAAAATAACAGAAATTAGTGCTAATTTCCTTTACTAATCTAAATTACTAAAGCGGTCATTACAATTTCAAGGGGAGTAGGACACTCCCAACCCAAAATATGGTATAGGACCTTTAGGCAAGCCAGAATTTTGTAAGATGTCAGAATTCATTGAAAAGGAGCAATTCCGAGATAATTACAAAACTCCTTAAAGTATTCCCTCAAGGGAAGTACTGCTTTAGCCTTGATGTGCTCGAGGCTCCAAGCGTCAATCCCTGACGAGGAAATAGTGTTGGCTTCACCACATTCTTCTCGAATCACCCTTTCTGGTGGAAAGCAGCTAAACTCCCCTAGAGCAATGGATCTAATGCGACATCCTCGCTCTTGCTTGATGCCACAAGACTTTAATACATTGCCGACATAGTCCTCAATAGCTCTTACTTTGGATTCAATCAGCTTGGCCTCAAAAGTGATAGTGGGATCTTGGGGCTCTTTGATTTACGAGCTTGCGTGGACATGATTTCAAAATCTAGGTCATCTGGTAAGAAAGCAACAGTGACTCGAGGTAAAAATGAAGGTCCCGCTAAAGGGATATAAGTTACAATTTGAGGTTTTGGCTAGGCTGCATGTCGCAAAAAATGGCAATCACTCTCAGGAATTTCTTGTAAAAACCATCTATAATGACTGGCAATTTCAGCTTGGTGGGTTTCTATTAAATGGTTCCTAATTTTGACATTATTTATTTCAAGTTTAGATTTAGGTTTTTGGATTTTGGGTTCAAATGGAAGAGCTAATTTTTTAGGACATTTTTTTTTCTAGGAAATTTGGAGTTGGGATTTCAGAACCAGATTGGGACATACTTGCAAAAAGAAAATAATCTTAATTTCTAGAAAAAGTTAATTCAACTTATACCAAAAACCTATGAATCAAATAAACCTAAAATTTTTCTCTGACCCTAAAATTATCCAACAACACAAAAATTACTTAAAAAATAACCAAGCAAAAGTAAATAAAGAAGAAAATTAATCACGAAAATCAGACTGTAAATATAAAAAAGAAAGGTACAGATCACTTACTATTCTGATGAGGATTATCACACAAGGAAGAACTCTGTGACTGGGACTGAGATGAGTGAATCAACATATTCAAAATTTTTTGAGATTGAAGATAAAATCCGAAGAAACGAGCAAAAAGTAAGTCAGTTATAGTAAGGGCATACAAGGTCATGAGAAGTCGGGGATGATTTTCACAGAAAGGCTTGAAGGTTTGAAGGATAAAAATTGTGAAATGAGTGTTTATTCTTGAATCTTATATCCTGGAAGTGATCACCGTTAGATCAAAAGAAATAAGATCTAATGGATGGGAACACTGTATAATTGGAAAAGGCGGGCATTTAATGCTAATGATGTGCCTCAAAATCCCAAACTGCCAAAACCCAAAGCATGCCATCTTTCAAATTTGGGTTATCACAAAAATACCCTTATAATCATTTAAAAAGCTCTTTTAAATTGAAAAAGAACTTTTTAAGGGGTAATTGTTATACCCAAAATTCAGTTACACTTCAAAAGTTGACATGTGTCCTACAAATAGAATTTGAATCAACTTTAATGATATAATAAAATTATATCATTAAATGCGAATAAAAATAACTCGTCAATATTAAATAAAAATTTAGTAGAAGATATTCAAAACTCGCTGAGTGTATAGTCTTAAGCGAGATAAGAATAAAAAGTTATTGGACTGGTATTGACAAGACATACACGTGCCTCAAAATACATAAATAGAAAGAAGATATTAATTCACTCGTGCAGAATAAGCGTAATCACATGCAACAACCTCACGTTACACATTGCCAGACAGTCACCTCGCAATATTAACCCAAATAAAGAAATGTGACGAGGCAAACTATTTGCCAACACTTAACACTTTTTTCTAATTAAGAGGGACAAGGAGGATAACTCATGTTAAGCGAGGTACAACCTTTCAAGTCAGCAATAACTGCTTAAGGAATAAAGACAAAAGGCAGTTGTGCAGTTATTAGATATTATCTGACATGCGATTAAATAAAACGTGAGAATTATCCACATTTCATGAATAGTTACATTTAAAACTGATCCCAAGAAAATAACTGTCAACATATTCCTATAAATAGGGGCAGATTCCACAAAAAAGGGACAGAAAAATTGAGAGAAAAATACTATCATTTTGATATTGTATTCTGTATTCAAAAAAAGATCATAAATAAAAAAGACTCGTGGAGTATGCAGATTTAACTGCAAAATCACGTAAAATATCTAGAGTTATATAATTATTTATTTTTATTATTTCTGAAAAGTATTTATTACTGAAAGGCTTATTAATTTTAGTTAACGAAAATCTACATTAACATTAAACATCAAAAAAAGTATCATACCATTATTAGTGTATTTTAATATCAGCTCTCAAAAAATTTAATTTAATAAATTATTTAAAAAAATTGCTAACCAATTATTTGATATCACATTGATATAGTATTAGGCATCTTAAGGTGTTACATAACAATAATAGTATAAAAAATTATTTACAAAAAAAAATTTAGTTCAAAGATTATTCATAACAAGAAAAAAAAAATAATAAATAAATATTGCATCAAGTTTTACAATTGTGCATTGGAATAGAATACTACAAATTGATGCAAACATATCACAAAATCTTTTTTTTTTTCCAAATATAGTATAATTTTTACATATCTCATTTGAGATGTTCTTGCAAACTTATATATGATAAGTAAAAAAATTCTAATCAGAATTAATAAAGATATGTACATATTAATAGGGGTGGCAAAACGTGTCATCGTGTCGTGTTTGTGTCATATTTTATGTGACTCGCTTTATATTTCGTGTCAAGCGTGTCGACCCATTTTTTGACTTGTGTCTAATTATCTCAACCCTAACCCGACCCGTAAAAAATCGTGTCGTGTTCGTGTCGACCCACTGTGACCCGTTTTGCTATTATTAAAGCTAAAATTATAGAGAAAATTAATAAATTTAAGCTCCATTAAAAAACTTATATACATTTATGTATATATAGTTTGTTGTATGTATAATAAAAATTAAAAAAATTAAAAATATTTTTAATTTCATGTTAAAGAAAATTAAATTAAAATTTTTTTAACTTAACATTGAATCACTAAATATATATTTTTATATAATTATATTATTATTATTAATTTTTTATTTTATTATATTAAAAAAAATCGTGTCGAACGTGTCACATTCGTGTTAAGCGGGTCGTGTCGTGTTTGACCCATTTTTATTTCGTGTTAAGTCGTGTCGACTCGTTTTCGACCCGCATCTAATTTTCCCGACCCTAACCCGTAAAATTCGTGTCGTGTTCGTGTTCGTGTGCCGTGTTGAAACCCGTTTTGCCACCCCTACATATTAATAACGAAAATATCAAAGGACATATTAAAAAGCCAAGCACTACAAAAAGTAGCATACTGCTATTGGTGCATTTTAATATCAGCTTCCATAGATTTTAATTTAATAAATAATTTAGAAAACTGCTAACAAATTATTGGGTATCACATCACTATGATATTGAGCACCTTAAAGTGTCATATAACAATAATAGTACAAAGATCGTACCTAAAAAATAAAATAAAACACAATTGAAACTAATAAAAATATGTACATATCAATAAAGAAAATGTTATAAGGCATATTAAGGTGCCAAGTACCACAAAAGGTAGCATATCCTTATTAGTGTACTTTAATATCAGTTCCTACAACTTTTAATTTAATAAATGATTTAGAAAACTGCTAAACTGCTAATGAATTATTGGGTACCACATTAGTATGGTATTGAACATGTTAAGGTGCAACATATTAATAATAGTACAAAAAATTATTTACAAAAAATAAAAAAAAAATGGTACAAAAATCATTCATAACAAAATAATAAAAAAAAAACACAAATTTTTAGGATTAGCTTTGGATTAAGTTAGTTAAGGATAGTTTTGTTTGTTACAACTTGTCATTACAGCTTTACCTTTCTGTTACAGCATTGGTTAGGCTTAACTAATGACTTCTTGATTGTATCGAGCTATATAAGCTCTCTTTTCCATTGTAAAATTAGTTCAGTATAATAAAATACCAAATGCTCTGATTATTCCTCTGTTTTCTCTCTATTCTTTCTCATATGGTATCAGAAGAACTCCGACCCACAGCTTCCATGGCCAGGCCAACTACTCGATCCTAGGATGGCACTACACCATCGATGATCGATAATCCCGCAGCAGAGGTCAACTCCGACCCTATCCCTACTCCTCCTTCCTTAGCAGTCCCTCGTCGAATTCCTCCAATACGAGTTCAATCTCGGAATGCAGATCAAGGTTTTCACGACAATTCCACCATTGTTGAAGACAACTCAACCCAGAAACTCCACTCTCGATCGGTTGTTGATGATCATTCCAGCTCGTTCTTCCTCAGCACTAGCGACCATCCTGATCTGGTTCTTGTGACTACTATCCTCAATGGAACCAACTATTAGCCATGGAAACGAGGAATTACAATGGCATTGACAGCCAAGAACAAGATCGCGTTCATTAACGGATCTCTCCCTCGTCCTGAACCTGGTAATACCAATCTCAACTCTTGGTTAAGGTGCAATAATATGGTAATGTCTTGGTTGATTAATTCTGTTTCATCTGAGATCGCACGAAGTATAATGTACTTTGATTTAGCTACTGAAATGTGGAACGATCTTGCTGAGCGTTTTAATGAAGGCAATGGCCCTCGAATATTTCAATTACAAACACAGCTCACTCGGCTTCAGTAGGGTGATTGTTTTGTTTCTACCTATTTCACAAAGATGAAATCCCTATGGGATGAGTTGAAAGAATTTCAACCTATAACCACTTGCACTTGTGGTGCAATGAAAGTTTTCTTGGATTATTACAACCAAAATCAAGTGCTTCAATTCTTAAATGGTTTATATGAATCCTATGCTTCGGTTCGTGCTCAAATCTTGCTTAACGAACCTATCCCCAATCTATCCCGAGTGTTTCCAATGATCGTTCAAGAAGAACGTCAAAGATTGCTGGGAACCTTTGATTTAATTCCTTTGGCTGCTACATCTAGTTCCACCAATCCCCTAAGAGCCAAGAAACCTAGACCATCTTACTCAAATTGTGGGAAACCCGGTCATCTAGTTGACAAGTGCTATTTCCTCCATGGATTTCCTCCTGGTTATAGGGACAAATAGAAGCAAGAAAAGGGCAAAGCCAAGACCAATGTTGCAGCTACAAACACCCAGAAACCCGACATTGAGAGTAGCTCTGTTCATGTTGATCTCTCATCTCAATGCCAACACTTAATATCCCTGTTAAGCCAACAACTCAGCAACACAACAAATGCAGAACCTGCTGCAATGACACCTGTTGCATCAAATTTGGCAGGTAAAACCTTAACCTCAACTTCTTGGGTTGTGGATAGTGGTGCTACCCACCACATGTGTTGCAATCTCAATTTTTTTCATCTTTTTCTAACATACCATTTCCAAAATATGTCTCCTTGCCAAATGGACAACATCTTCCTGTCCAAAACATTGGTACTGTCAAGATAAATTCGAAATCATACTGCAGAATGTACTTTATGTACCATGGTTTAAGCTTAATCTTTTTTCTATAACAGATTACATGCTTAATACCCTTAATTCAGTCTTGTTTCATCAAAATTATTATGTTATTCAGGATCCTACTCTGAATGTGGTGATTGGGACAGTTGAAAAGTATGGAAAATTGTTCTTGCTTCACCAAGACACCCTTACTACAGCAGCTGTTGCTACTACTGTTTCTTTGTCTTTGAATAAAAGCAATGTAAGCCAATGGTATAATCGCCTTGGACATCCATCGATGTGTATTTCAAGTTTTTTCAATAAAGAACACAACATTTCACATCCTAATTCCAATTTACATTGTCACATTTGTCACTTGGCTAAGCAAAAACGATCGCCATTTATTTCTAACCACAATTTTTCCAAAGACATATTTGATTTGGTTCATATGGACATTTGGGATCCTTTTCACATAACTAGTGTAGAAGGTTATAAATATTTTCTCACCATAGTTGATGATAAATCAAGGTTCACTTGGATCTACGTGCTTAATAACAAATCGAATGTCCAAAACATAATCCCCAATTTCTTTAATATGATTTTTACTCAATTCTCAATGTCTATTAAAGCAATTCGATCAGAAAATGCAAAAGAATTGAACTTACAATCTTTCTTTGCCTCAAAAGGCATTATTAATTACCACTCTTGTGTGGAAAGACCACAACAAAATTCAGTTGTGGAAAGAAAACATCAACATATACTCAATATAGCCCGAGCACTAGGTTTCCAATCCAACTTACCCTTGGTTTATTGGTCTTATCTAGTTCAAACGGCTACATATCTAATGAATAGAACACCTTCCAAATTTTAAAGGTTTAACCTCATATCAAATTCTACATGGTACAGCTCCCAAATATGATCACCTAAGAAGTTTTGGGTGTTTAGCCTATGGCTCCACCCTTATTTCCAAAAGATACAAATTCACACCTAGGAGTAGGGCCTCTATTTTTATTAGTTACCCTCACGATATGAAAACCTATATACTTCTTGACATTGAAACCAAACAAGTTTATATTTCAAGAGATGTTGTCTTCCATGAAAATATTTTTCCTTTATTTTCACCAACATCTCCATCTGAAGTGAAAAACCTGTTTGATGACATTGTCCTTCTTACATTCAAACCCATACATCAACAGGTTCATACAATTAAACCTGTAAATGAGTCATCCAACTTATCTGGTTTCACACCAGCAACTGACTCCTCCAATTTATCTGGTTTCACACCAGATTCATCTACTCATCATACACAACTTCAACCACTCCAAAGTGGCTCTGACATACTGATTTCCACACCAGAAATCAACCCAAATCAATTTTCAGATACTGGTAGCATATCAGCACCAGTACCTACACCCAATTCTCAATCTAAAAATGCAGCTTCTACTCCTGTAGCCATTTCCAAAAATCTCTTGAACACTGGCAGCACACCAGCACCAGTAACTCACATTTCTTCTCAACCACCAACTACAGCTTCCACATCCGAAGCTACTATAGCAAGTTGTCAACAACAGGCCGCCATAACAGCAGCCCCAACACCATTAAAAACTACCAAAACTTGTAGAACTTTGCACAAACCTAAGCATCTCAAAGATTACATTTGTCATGCTTCATATATAGCACACCCAATTGAGCACTTCCTTTCATATATCAAGTTACATCCTTAATTTTGAGCAGTTGTTCTTGCAGCATACTCTGAAATTGAACCAAAAAGCTATGCTGAAGCAGCTCAATTTCGACATTGGTTGCTTGCCATGGATAAAGAAATAACCGCTCTTGAAAAAAAAAAATACTTAGGTCATTACCAAGCTACCACCTGGACATAAAGCCGTTGGTTGCAAATGGGTATACAAAGTTAAATACAACGAAAGTGGGGCTATTGAAAGATTTAAAGCTCGTCTAGTCGCCAAAGGCTACACTCAATGACATGGCATTGACTATTCCCAAACTTATGCTCCCGTAGCTAAGTTCAACACCCTCAAAATCTTTCTAGCACTAGCAGCCATGAACAATCGGAATGTACATCAATTGGACATCAACAATGCATTTCTTCATGGGGATCTCCATGAAGAAGTATACATGAAAATCCCTCCGGGATATAAAGCACCTCCAAACTCGGTGTGCAAACTTAACAAAAGCATTTATGGCCTCAAGCAAGCCTCAAGACAATGGTTTAGCAAACTTAGTCAAACTCTTATTTCGGATGGCTTTATTCAATCTCTTTCGGACAATTCCTTGTTCATTAAAAGGACAAACAACATATTCTTGGCCATTCTTATCTATGTGGATGACATAGTTGTTGCAAGCAACAATGACCATGCAATATCACACTTCAAAACATACCTCCATGACGAATTCAAACTTAAAGATCTTGGCACCATTCGTTTCTTCCTTGGTCTTGAAGTTGGTCGCACAAAGAAAGGAATTTCGGTCTCTCAAAGGCCTTTTACACTTCAATTACTAAAAGAAACAGGCTACATAAGTGCTAAACCTGTGTCTACTCCCATGGAAACAAACCTAAAATTAAGTAAAGATACAGGGAATCTTCTCCCCGATCCCACAGCCTATAGAAGTCTTATTGGCAAACTAATATACTTGACAATTACAAGGCCCGATATCTCCTATGATGTCAACCATCTAAGTCAGTTTTTAACTTGTCCACGGGTTCCACATCTTCATGCTGCAAATCGTATCTTGCAGTACTTAAAATCAACCCTGGGACAAGGCCTTTATTTCCCTTCTAACACAACAGCCACTATCTTAGCTTATGCTGAAACAAGTCTTTCCCCATCAAATGTTCAAGTATCCTTCTTTTTCGGATGATGATTGAGGGGCTTGTCAAGACACAAGGCGATCCATTTCTGGTTATTGCCTCTTCCTTGGTAGCTCCCTTGTGTCATGGAAATCAAAAAAACAATAAACTGTTTCCCGCTCTTCTGCTGAAGCAGAATATAGGGCAATGGCTAATGCCACCTCTGAACTCACTTGGATCCTTGCTCTCCTCAAAGATTTTGGCGTCAACTCCGCTACTCCAGCACTGCTTTATTGTGACAACACCACTGCCATTCACATTAGTGAAAATCCAGTCTACCACGAACGCACAAAGCATGTGGAAATTGACTGCCACTTAATCCGAGAGAAGGCCCAACAAGGCTCGATCAAGTTACTTCATGTCTCCTCACAAAACAACCTTGCTGACATATTCACCAAAGGGCTCTTACCTACTCACTTCTCCAACCTTGTATCCAAGACGGGCTTAATTAACAACTACACTCCATCTTGAGGGGGGCTTTTAGGATTAGCTTTGGATTAAGTTAGTTAAGGATAGTTTTGTTTGTTACAACTTGTCATTATAGCTGTACATTTCTGTTACAGTATTGGTTAGGTTTAACTAACCACTTCTGTATCGAGCTATATAAGCTCTCTTTTCCATTGTAAAATTAGTTCAGTATAATAAAATACCAAATGCTCTGATTTTTCCTCTGTTTTCTTTCTATCCTTTCTCATACAATTGAAGTTAATAAAGATCTGTACATATTACAACGAAAATGTTCAGGGGTAGATTAAGGTGCTAAATACCACAAAATGTAGCATATCGTTATTGGTGTATTTCAATATCAATTTTCATATCACATTTATATGATATTGAGTGTCTTCAAGTACTACTCTCACATAATAATAATAGTACAAAAAATTATTTACTAAAAAAAAATAGTACAAAAGTTATTCATAAAAATAAAATAAAAAAACCAGAACAAAAAAATATTTCCAACCAATTATTAAGTATGATATCTATGACATTGAATATTTTGAGGTGTCAATAATAAATACAAAAAATCATTTATTAAAAATTAAAATATATAAAACATAAATGATAAAAACAAAAAGATAAAAACAAGTCTTTCATTTTGTTTTTATTTTGAACATCCATCCTTATTGTAGATGTTATAGATGTATATATTTGTCTACTCTTCATTATTATTTGGTTGTTATTTTTATACTATTTATTAGTTTTTTTTTTCAAAAAAATAAATTTATTTTTATTGTTTAGATTGAAATATAATTTGGTGTATTCAATTCTTTAAAAAGTAAAAGTTTCTTTTGTTCTATTTTAAATCGAATACAAAATTTAATTTGCATAATATACATTAAAATTTATTTATAATTTTCTTTTAAAATAAATTTAATTTTCACATGGAAAAATTAATTTTCAAAACTAATAAAATTATAGACTTTTTTTTTTAAATAAATTATAAATTATTTTTTCGGCATGAGCAACCCCACTATGTATATAAATATACATAACTGTCGGTGGAATAATTGCTCACATGCCTAAATTACATTTAGTTAGAGACAAAAAAAAAAAAGAGGATTAGATGGATCACTGTATGGCTTAAAGAGAAACATAAAATATAAATTGTTATGCGATCTTATCCTTGTACTATCCTCGTTCCCTTGTTTCCACATCTTAATATAATACACACATTTCAAATTTTGAGATATTTTGATATTCCAAACCAATTATGGCCTTTGTTGATGAGTAAAAAAAAAAGGGAAATAGAAAAGATTGTGTAAATAAATAAAATAATGACAGTAGAAGGAGCAAATTAGTAAATAGATGTATAGATGAATAAAAATATACATGAATAATAGCCGCACAAAACCTGAGACGAATGTATACCTGTGTTTAGGTGTGAATGCATAAAGGTAAAAGCAGCTGCCACTTGATTTCTTTACGAAGATAGGGTTCACCTCAAAGAGGCACGATACGCTACCCCTATAAATACACTCACCAAAGCTATCAGCTAGGAGGACACACAGAGAGAAGTAAAGAGGAGAAAGAAGGTGTTCAGTCCCATCACGCTTGTCTTATCAATCTTCAAACAAATTTTCCCTTTGCTTTCTATTCCCTTTGCTGTAGAGGCTGTTTGTAAGCGTCGAAGCATAAACAGCATGCTTGCATACAAACTCTCTTAATCTCTCACTTCAAACCTTTCAGAAAAGATAAACTCCAAAAGAAGAGTGTGTTTATATGCACGCTCTTTGTTTACCTTCTTCTTTTCCTTTCTAATTTATCTTATTTCTCTCTACACAAAAACAGTTTGCGTTGATACTGTTTCTATCTCACTAAAAATACCCATTTACACACAGTTGAGACCATTAATCTGTAAATCTCCATTTTATTAATAAAACCTAATATAGCTTAAATGCTACCGTAGACGTAGGCAAATGATTTTCTGCCGAACTACTTAAATTTCTGTGTTACATATTCTATACATATATTTATAATTATATGCGCATTTAGCAATATATACATATAATTTCTGCTTATAATATATATATTATGCTATAATTACGTTCATTTACATATATATATATATTATGCTATAATTACGTTCATTTACATACATATTATGCTATAATTACGTTTATTTACAATATTTATATTAAGTTTATAATTATTTATTACGCATTATATTATAAGCTTTGACTTATTTATTTATCATATATTTATAATTAAATGTTTAGCTAGAACCCCTAAACATTTTGGCGACTCTGCTGGGGAGCGTTTTCTTTAAATAGTTCATATATAATTATATATATCAATAAATATACTTATATATATCAATAAATATACTTATATATATATATACTAAGGAAAACGCTCAATTCGTTCACTTGAAAAAAAAAAAAGGAATTTTGTTCTCTCATCTAAATCCAAATGTCTGTCTCCGATACTCGAGAGCCGGACAGTCGGATCCGAACAGATACCTTGCGAAATGATAACAACAACAATAACAATAACAACAATACTAATCCGACGAACACAGATGAGGTTGTGTTAGCCAGATTGGAAAAGCTCCAAAAAGCCCAAGACGGCATGATGCAGCTACTGAGTTCGCTTCTACCACAGACACCCCAAGAAGCATCTGTTGAAAGGAGCGGCTTACCTGAGGAACGTGCAATAAATGAATCTTTGATAAGGCAAGTACATACTGTTGACCTATGAACTCCGGCAACACATGATAATGTTCGAGGAATCAGAACTTCTGAGATTGTTGAAAGGGTTGGTGAAGAGGCTCGGTCCTCCTCTGAGTTCGTCACAAAAGACGAATTGATTGGTCTCCTTAAAACTGAAAGGGGTAAATCGTCATCATCGGTAACTTCCATCGAATTTCATCCACCCTACCCTGTGGAAGTGGCGGTCAAACCTTACCCCCGCGGTTACATGAGTCCGGTATTTCGAAAATACAATGGGAAATTTGGCAATGCCAAAGAACATATCATTCAATTCATAGATGATTTGGGTATTTATGCCCATGATTTTGAATTAAGAATTCGAGAATTTTCAAAGTCTCTCACTGATCGAGCATACTCTTGGTACGCAAGTTTGCCATCAGGGAGTATAAGGAGTTGGGACGACATGGTCTCTCAATTTTGTGCAAAGTTCTTTATGATTGAAGATAAATGGAGCATAGCTGACTTATCAGGAGAAAGACAAAACTTTGGTGAAAGACTCGTTAATTACGTTCAAAAGTTTAGGGAAAAAGCTCTTGATTGTGCTGAAACCATGGCTGAAAAGGATCTGGTGAAGATGTGTATCAAAGGCATATTGGATGAATATCGATTACACATTGAAAACCATGCCATATACAATTTTGCAGAGCTTATAGCTAAATCAAGAAATACGGAAGCCACTGTTTTCCGTTTGACCAAGCCGTCCAACCAAAACGACCAAACACATCGGCCATGGAAAAGTTCATAACGTGGTGTTGACATAGCACTAGCTCAAGACAGACAAATTTTCGAAGCCCATAAAAAAGGAAAACGAAGTGATAAACCAGCCGAATTTCCTTGTGACAAAGACAGAGTTTGTAGCTTGTTAGAAGCATGGATTCGGGATGGAGAAGTAGTGTTACCATTTGTCACAAAATTACCCACTCCAGAAGAAAAGCAACATGATCTCTATTGTCATTTCCATCGAAGAATTAATCATCCAACAATGAGGTGTTACACGCTAAGGAAGATTTTTCATGAGCGACTAGAGAAAGGAGAGATTATTTTGGATCAAAACGAGGTGGAGCAAATGCCGTTTCCCCAACATCAAAATGGAGGAGCCGCTATGACATGCACAGAAGAGTTTCCCCTCATTTCAATAGGGATATCACGGAGCATACGTATCGAGGAAATTATAGAAGAATAAGAACAACCAAGAGAAAACAGCATGGTAGAACCATTGTTAAAAACTAAATTATTTCGTAATTTCTTCGATTCCTTAAAATTTGGCCAAGATGCAAGGACTGAGGCTACAGAAAATTTGCTTAAAATTTCCCAACAACATGGCCCTTCTTATTATATGGTAGGGCGCCCAATGCATAATATTGCTAAAAAATCTGAAGGAGCGATTGTCTTTACCGATGCTGACATACAAACTTCTCCGTTCCTTCACAACCGACCATTATATGTCGAGGCAAAAATCAATGGCTTAAAAGTGAAACGTGCTTTAGTAGATAACGGAGCTTCGGTAAATCTCATGCCAATTGGAGTGTATTCTGCTATGAAAGAGGTCAAAGGGGGATTGATCCCACAACCGATTACACTCACTGGATTTGTTGCCAAGTCTATAAAAACTATGGGGTATGTGACTGTTGAGCTAGAGGTTGGACCAATTAGAGGACCCACTCGATTCCATGTGATAGAAGCAGACACTTCATACCATCTCTTATTGGGACGACAGTGGATTCATACACATCATTGTGTGCCATCGACGTTGCATCAATGTGTCAAGGCACACATCCGGGGAAAAGATGTTCATATCACGGCTACCAAAGCACCGTTTGCTAGAGAAGAAGCTCACATGGCGGAAGCAATGTTCTTTGATGAGCTTTTAGAAAATAACATGGAAATGGTCACAAGGCCACGTGCGGTGCGCTTACCCAAATGGGAAGAATACGCAGTAACAAATAATCCTCCAATTGCCAAGCCCAAAAGAGAAAAGAAGGTTCAGAAGGTCACATTGCCTAATGCGAAAAGAGCATATCGTTTATGACGGTATGCGGGGTCGGCTATCATGCTTGGCCCCACCATTGCCATGGCTGAGGAGGTTGAGAATAACTTTGCTCTACCCCATCCACAAGTTGATAGTCTGTTAAAAGATGTGGGATCACTTGAGCTACCAGAAGAGCCAAAACCCGCGTCTAACAAATTGGAAGAAATTAATTTATCAGAAAATCCCGAAGAGAAAAAACCTGTGTTCATTTCTGCCGACTTACCTGTAGCTATACGAGCTGAGTTGATGGAGCTATTATACAAATATCGAAATGTGTTTGCTTGGACATACGAAGATATGCCTGGGCTAGATCCTAAACTAGTCACTCACAAATTGAGCACGCTACAGGAAGCAAAACCAGTAGAGCAAACCTCAAGGAATTACAGGCCAGAGGTACAACTTCAAATCAAGGCAGAAATTGAAAAATTACTAAAAGCAAGATTTATTCGTACATGCAAGCATCCGATATGGTTGGCTAACATAGTTCCAGTAAAGAAAAAGAATGGGAAAATAAGAATCTGTGTTTATTATCGAGATCTTAATAAAGCTTGTCCAAAGGACGACTTTCCATTGCCAAATCTTGATACTTTAATTGATGCAACATCAAATTGTGAGATGTTTTCTTTCATGGATGGGTTTAGCGGATATAATCAAATTCAGATGTCTCCAGAAGATGCAGAGAAAGCGGCGTTTCGAACCCCGTTCGGAAACTTCTACTACACTGTCATGCCATTTGGTTTGAAAAACGCTGGGGCCACCTATCAAAGAGCAATGACGGCAATATTCCATGATATGATACATGAGAACGTAGAAGTGTATGTTGATGATATCGTCGTCAAATCCCAAAATAAATTTAATCACATTCGCGATCTCGAGAGAGCATTCCAAAGGTGTGAAAGATACAAACTTAAAATGAATCCTCTTAAATGTACCTTTGGTGTGAGCGCAGGAAAATTCTTAGGGTTTGTTGTTCACAAAAAGGGTATAAGCATAGATGAAGACAAAACTAAAGCTATATTAGCCATGGGAGCACCACGCAAGAAAAGAACTAAAAAGCTTCCTTGGAAAAGTATCATACTTACGACGTTTTATACCAGCTTTGGCGGAACTCACAAATCCACTACAGGCCATAATGCGGAAGGGTGTATCATTTTATTGGGGAGAAAGACAACAAAATTCATTTGACAGGATTAAAAGTGTGTTGTCTTCTCCTCAGGTTATTGTTAGGTTTTATGCCCTAAATAAAACTCCATTTCAATGTAATCTATTTTATTCAACATCAATAAAGAAACAGAAGTATTTTTCATTCATTTGTGTATGTTTTGGTTCACTTTATCAATTGCTTGTCTAATTGATTTATAAATTCATCTTAAACCCTTTTCACACACTTGATCATGTTTATTGTGCTGTCATCACATTGGAAAGTAAACATGACTATGTGAATAAAGTTTCCTAGATTTATCAGACACAGGGTTTTACTGATATGATAATCTACAACAAGAGTTTACTTGTATTTGGAGAAATACTATGTTCTTTCCAGAACATTGGTTAAAGTAAAGCTCAGGTTGGATGCATGGAGTATGCATTGGAAGGGACCGATATTGAACTTTGATTTAGGTTTAATTAAACTTACCGTAAAATCTATTCAAGTCAATATCGCCAAGTTGATCCTAGATCAAATGATCTTAATCCTGTTATGATTAGGCTCAATCTTGAAAGGCTATTCGTGTTCTTTGATTTATTAGTTAAGCCTACTTTTAGGTCAGGGTGATACGTACATTTTGGGAACACGGTAGTGCAATTGAGTGGGAGCGCTAGCATAAACATGGAATCTATAGCTTCTATCTGGCAAATAGTAAGCAAAGGATGATTTCCTTCGAGCTTGACCAAACGAAAATAAATGGTGGAGATCTCATTTCACATAAGCTGAAATATCATTTATACGGGGTCAAGTGTTTTAAGGATAAAATACATAGTAGGGTGTTACGGTAATTTAATCCCTTTACTATGTAGATCATTCATATAGAGGATCATTGATCAAATTAGGATTATAACAATGGATAACTAATGATGTGTCTATATGGTGGAACATATAGAGCATTCTATATACTGAGAGTGCAATTCTAAGTTCTATGCGTGGATTCAACGAAGAATTAATAAGTTAGTGAATTTTAGTGCTAAATTCTTGATCTACTTATTGGAAGCTCAGTTATATAGACCCATGGTCTCCCCACTAGTTGAGATAATATTGTTTGTAAGACTCATGTAATTGGTTTTGATTAATCAATTATAATTCACGAATTAGACTATGTCTATTTGTGAAATTTTCACTAAGTAAGGTCGAAATTGTAAAGAAAGAGTTAATAGGGGCATACTTGTTAATTATGATACTTTGTATGGTTCAATTAATAAATATGATAAATGACAATATTAGTTAATAATTATTTATAGTTATTAAATAGTTAGAATTGGCATTTAAATGATTGAATTAGGAAATTGGCATTTATGAGAAAATCAGATACAAAAGGTGTTAAAATTGCAAAATTGCAAAAATCAAAGCCCAGTCCACCTAGCCAGGGCCGGCCACCTATTGTAGCTTTTTAAATTGATTTTTTCATTATTTTAATGCCATATAATTCAAATCTAACCCTAGTGGAATGCTATAAATAGATAGTGAAGGCTTCAGGAAAATTACACTTTCTGAATCAGAAAAACCTGAGCCTCCACTCTCTTCTCTAGCCGCCACTCTCTCTCTCTATTCTTCCTTCATATTTCGAACCTCTCTTAGTGATTAGAGTAGTGCCCACACACATCAAGCAATACCTCAATCATAGTGAGGAAGATCGTGAAGAAAGATCATCAGCAAAGGAGATTCAGCATCAAGGATTCGGAGAAGAAGATCCAGGTTCAGATCTTGATAATACTCTGCTACAGAAAGGAATCAAGGGTTAGAGATCTGAACGGAAGGAGTCATTATATTCCGCTGCACCCAATGTAAGGTTTCTTAAACTTTATATGTGTTTAATTTATCGTTTTAGAAAGTTCATATTTAGGATGTTAATAAACATACTTGTGAGTAGATCTAAGATCCTGGTAAAATAATATCCAACAACTGGCCTCAGAGCCATGGTAATTGATTTACTTGCAAGAAATTTGGACTTTAAAACGATTATTTGTATGTTCTTTGGATGGTATCATGTTGTATTGAGTGTTATTTGATGAATGATTGATGTTTGTGAAATTTTTGTGAAAAATAATTGCGATTTTATCTCTGGAATTATTTTTATTGGATAGTATGGAAAAAATTAAGCAAGTTAGCCTTTTACAGAACTTAATTTGGATTTTATTTGAATTAGTTATGATTTTTTGAAGTTTTGAAAAAATCGGGGGTGTGCTGATATTTTCCTACGATCGCAGATCTGTCCGTACAGTTTCGAATTTTTTTTATTTTTCTTCAATTTTTCATGCTTTTTCATGGAATTAACTTCTAATTTTTTGTATAGTTTTGTATTTATACTATTACTATTCCTAATTCAATTCTAATTATCATTTTGAATTAATTTAATATTTTTTAAATTTAATTCAAGATATTAGTGTAATTTGAATATGAATAGAATTAGTATCTATCTTATTTTTAAATTTGATTATATTTTTTTTAAATTTAAGGTCAGATTTTCAAGATATTTATAAAATCTTTTAAGATATTTTAAAATATCTTATCTTTTAAGATATTTTAAAATATCTTATCTTTTAAGATATTTTTTTTAATAATATCTTATCTTTTAAGATTTTTTTTTTTAAAATCTTTTTAGATATTTTGACCTTATTTAAATTTAAAATAAGATAATTATAATCATGTAATTTTAAATAGATGTAAGATATTTTGCTAACTTTTAAATTTTGTTATTTTATTTATTTAAATTAAATTTAAAATCTGAAAAAGATATTTATTTATCTTTCTAATTTTTTATTTAATTTTTATTTATAAAATAACATTTAAAATTTAAAAGTAGTTAGCAAATTTTTGAAATGATATTTAGGTTGGTTGAAACCTAATATTTTCAAAATTGTAGGTTTAATTTTAAATTTAAATTTTTTTTAATTTTCGAATTTTTTCAAAATTTTTTTTAAAAATTTTCGAATTTTTTTTTTATTATTTTCGAAATTAAATAAATCCTACATCCAACTATCCAACTAACCTTGTTGCAGGAGTATGTGTTTTTAACTTGTTTGTAAGTTTTCAAAACCTATTATTACTTGATTGCAAGTAGCCATGGTTACCTTTTGCCAGATCTAATGATCTGATGGCTCCCTTGGTCAAGATAATAATTTGTAACAGGTATATTTACAATCTTCTTTCATCTGTGTATGACCTAGCAACATGATAGGACCCATCCAAAGTGTGCCTGTGTGAGCCTATGTGTTTAATTTTATTATAGATGCATATAGGTTAATGTTGCTAGAATAAATTATCATAGTTCTTGATAGAATTTATTTAGGCCCATTTAGTTTTTGGGCCTATTCAATTAATAACAGTTGTTCTTATTAAGGTTAAATTCCTCTCTTTTGGGCCTTGTGTGAGAGTTGGGAGCCATAGAAGTGGGTACGACATACTGAACCCAGCACCCCCTCACACAAACCACCCCAATTGTGAAGGCCCATTTGCCTGATTTGAATGACTGTACTAGGTTAATTACACTAGTTTAACCTAATTAAAATTGAATTAGCAACATAATTAATTTCATTTATTTTGAAATTAATTTAGAAAATCATAGTTTAAAGAATTTTATATTCTAAGCTAAACTATATGTATTTTCTTGTATTTAATTAAATATAGAATTATAACCATCTAGATTCTTTCTGGAACTTAATTTAAATTTTTCATTAAATATTCCTATTTAAGTTGATATTTAGTTATCTACAACTAACCAACTTAAATCTGAATATCTTTTTGAATTTAAAATTTTAAAATTAAGTTGAGGAATTTTAGGCATTGGTTATTAAGATTCTTTAGATATTTTTTAAGTTAATATCTTTTCGAATATTAACTTAAAATGGAATATTTTAGATATTTTTTTAGGTTAATATCTTTTCGAATATTAACTTAAAATGGAATATCTTCAAAATTAAGTGGTTACAACTTAATTTTAAATTTAATTAAATCTGATTTGAAAGATATTTAAGTTGATTTTTTAGATTCTTCTAAAACAACTTAAGTGAGATATTTTCAAATTTGTTCCATTTAAATATTCGAATTTATTTTTTGAATTTAATTAATAATTGAAAATTAATTAAAATTGATTTTTTATTTAAATCAATTTTGATTTGTAATTTTTCATTATTATATTATGGAACTTGTTCGATATTTATTTGAATTTATTTTTCAAATTAAATAATAATTGAAAATTAATTAAAGTTGATTTTTTATTTAAACCAACTTTAATTTGTAATTTTTCATTATTATAATATCGAATGTTATGATTATACAAAATACATATATATATTTATTAAATAATGAGCTTTTAATCAAAAGATATTCGATCTTCATTGTTGGTCTTACAATAGTTAAACTTTTTCAATATAACCTCGAGACGCTAGACTTCGTCCCCCTATGGATGGTTATTCGTTGAACACTTTTAACACCGTAAGATTTCATTTGATAAGTGTTTTGTGAGTTTTCGTCTCTATTTAGACTCTCCCCTACGGTGACTACTTAGAGATAAACTCATAGAACATGAAACAATGGTGGAAGCTCATAAAATGAGAATAACCTTGACTCTCGCCTACCGGGACAACGTTGGATTCTCATTTTGATCGAATAAAAGGTTGCTAAAATGTTTAATTTTAGATGAGCTGACAACTCTATTCAACTAATGTTATCTTTGACTCTCGCCTACCGGGACACTGTATTTCATTATGTTGGAAACCTTGGAAAATAAACTATGTTAGATTTAGTATTTCTATAACATATGTCATTACTTGTTATTTTCTGAACTTGTGTATGAATTTTGAACCAAAACCTTACTTCTGTTTTATTGATGTGTTTTAGTGTCTATAATCCCCCTCTCATTCCACTCCTAGTTAATATCTTAGCAATTGAACTTGAAGTTATAAACTCCTTGTCAGAGTAATACTTCACATATGCTCATGATGGACTTTAAATTCCAGAAAGCAGGTAAGCTGGGAATTGTTCACTCTGAAGAGCAAATAGTTCATAACTCTGTAAATCCTACTACTTCAAGCTTAGTTGAGAAGATAAGAGAAAGTGATTCCACTTCCTCAAGTTATACTTCACAACAAAATGAACTAGCAAGAACAACAATTAACAAACGAATAAGCAGTAATGCTTTAGTCTTCGAATCATGTGTGTTAGAGAATGATAAATCCATTTGGATTCTTGATTCTGGGTCTACAAACCATGTAAGTTGTTCATTGCAATTTCTTGAGAATTGGAATTATTTGAAATCCGGAGAGTTGAAATTTAAAGTTGGTAATGGCGAAATGGTTTCGGTTAGAGCTAGAGGAAAAGCCAAACTCAAGTTTCAAAACAGAATTTTGGAATTAGACAATGTCTTATACATTCCAAATTTCAGTAGAAACTTGGTTTCTGTTTCATGCTTACAATTGCAACAATACAAATTAGATTTTTCAGATTCTGGTTCTACCATTTCTCGAAATGACATTCAGATTTGTGTTGCATCCATGGAACAGGGGCTTTATGTTCTTAGACCAGAAACACCATTTGCCCTACATAACGAACTTTTTAAAGTAGCTAAACCTAGAAACCACAAAAAGCAAAAGATCGATGATGATAATGAAACATATCTATGGCATTTACGTTTAGGTCATATAGGCTTTGATAGACTCAATAGGCTAACCAAAGACGGTCCATTGAAAAATGTCGTCTTAGGTGAATTGCCAGTTTGCGAGTCCTGCCTGGAAGGAAAAATGACTAAACGTTCTTTCTCTGCAAAGGGAGAGCGTGCCAAAATCCCTCTAGGGTTAGTGCATTCTGATGTCTGCGGACCTTTGAATGTCAAAGCCCGAGGTGGTTATGAGTACTTTGTCACTTTCATTGACGATTACTCTAGATATGGACATATTTACCTTATGCATAAGAAATCTGAAACATTTGCAAAGTTTCAAGAATTTCATGCTTTGGCCCAAAACCAATTAGGTAAATCATTAAAGATCTTGCGAACTGATAGGGGTGGAGAATATATGGATATGCAGTTCAAAGATCATTTAATTGAACTTGGAATTGAATCCCAATTAACCGCCCCTAGCACTCCACAGAAAAATGGAGTTGCAGAAAGACGGAATCGCACGCTTTTGGAAATGGTTAGGTCTATGCTTAGTTTTTCAACTCTACCTACGTCCTTCTGGGGATATGCAATTCAGATGGCAACTGACATTTTAAATGTTGTTCCATCTAAATCAATCCCTAAGACACCTTTAGAACTTTGGAATGGTCGTACACCTAGTTTACGCCATTACAGAATCTGGGGGTGCCCTGCTCATGTCTTAAGAAAGAAATATGGCAAACTTGAGTCACGTACTGAAGTTTGCATGTTTGTCGGTAATTCTAAAGAGACTAGGGGTGGACTATTTTATAGTCGCAAGGATGATAAAGTGTTTGTTTCTACAAATGCCACTTTCCTTGAAGATGACTATATTAAGAATTTCAAATCACAAAGTAAAGTAGCGTTGGAGGAAATGCTTTCAGATATAAGTCCTTCCAATGTTCTGTTCTCTTCCACACGTGAAGAAGACGATCCCACTCCCTCAGTTGAACAAACTGAGCAATCTACTACTAAAGTTTCTGTTCAGAAGACAACCGTACCTCGTCGTAGTGGGAGGGTTTCAACAAAACCTGCTCGTTATGGCTTGGATGGTGAAATCAATATTGTCGTAGGTGACGGTATTGATGACGATCCATTAACCTATAAAAAGGCAATGGCTAGTCCGCAACGGAAACGATGGTCAGCCGGCATGGATTCAGAAATGGATTCCATGAAAAAGAACAAAGTCTGGGAATATGTAGACGCACCTGACGACTATCATCCGATAGGATGCAAGTGGGTTTACAAGAAGAAAAGAGGAGCTGGAGGCGAAGTCGAAACTTTTAAAGCTAGACTTGTAGCCAAGGGTTATACCCAAAGAGAAGGCGTGGACTATAAGGAAACTTTTAGTCCTGTTGCCATGCTCAAATCCATCCGAATTCTTCTCTCCATAGCTGCTGCTTTCGATTATGAAATCTGGCAAATGGATGTCAAGACTGCCTTCCTTAATGGGGTACTTGAAGAAACCATCTATATGGAGCAACCAGAAGGTTATGTTCTTCCTGGGCAAGAAAAGAAAGTTTGCAAGTTAAACAGGTCTATCTATGGACTTAAGCAAGCTTCTCGCTCATGGAACAAGAGGTTTGATGAAATCATCAAGACCTACGGCTTTCTTCAGAATGAAGATGAACCTTGTGTTTACCAACTCAAGGAAGACCAAATAGTAGTATTCCTGGTCCTTTATGTTGATGACATTTTGATCATTGGAAATAATGTCAAGAAAATGACTCACATTAAGGAATGGCTCAACACTCAATTCGATATGAAAGATTTGGGTGAAGCAGCCTATGTTCTTGGTATTCAGATTATCAGAAACCGGAAGAACAGATCTCTTGCTCTCTCTCAAACAACCTACATAGACAAAGTCTTAGAGAGATTCTCCATGAACAACACCAATGGGGCAAACATGCCTTCTAGATATGGTATTCGTCTATCTAAGGCACAGTCACCGACTGATCCTCAAGAGATAGAGGACATGGCGAAAATTCCCTATGCCTCTGCAGTTGGAAGTCTAATGTATGCAATGTTATGCACTAGACCTGACATCTGTTATGTTGTTGGAATCGTGAGCAGGTATCAGTCTAATCCAGGACAAGAACATTGGAATGCAGTTAAGTATATTCTGAAATACTTAAAGAGTACAAGGAATCTTGTGTTAGTCTACAAGGGTGGTGCTTTAAATCCCATAGGCTACACTGATTCAGATTTCCAGGCAAGTCTTGAAGACAGAAATCAACATCCGGGATGGTGTTTACTCTTGGGGGTGGAGCAGTGGTTTGGAGAAGTGCTAAACAAACCGCGATATCGGACTCAACTATGGAAGCCGAATACATAGCAACAGCGAAGTCGCTAAAGAACTTGTCCGGCTAAGAAAGTTCTTCACCAAAGCATAGGAGTTGTTCCTGGAATGGAAAAGCCTGCGGTACTACTCTGTGATAACAATGGAGCAATAGCAAACAGTAAAGAACCTCGAAGCCACAAGAGAAGCAAACACATTGAAAGGAAGTATCACATTATCAGAGAATACGTGGCAAGAGGGGATGTACTAGTTGAGAAAGTTGACACAGAGGACAACCTAGATGATCCATTTACCAAAGTGTTGGCCGTGACAGCCTTTGAAAAGCACCGTCAGAATATAGGATTAATTGATATGTACTAATTAGTTTTATATTAGTGCAAGTGGGAGTTTGTTAGGTTTTATGCCCTAAATAAAACTCCATTTCAATGTAATCTATTTTATTCAACATCAATAAAGAAACAGAAGTATTTTTCATTCATTTGTGTATGTTTTGGTTCACTTTATCAATTGCTTGTCTAATTGATTTATAAATTCATCTTAAACCCTTTTCACATACTTGATCATGTTTATTGTGCTGTCATCACATTGGAAAGTAAACATGACTATGTGAATAAAGTTTCCTAGATTTATCAGACACAGGGTTTTACTGATATGATAATCTACAACAAGAGTTTACTTGTATTTGGAGAAATACTATGTTCTTTCCAGAACATTGGTTAAAGTAAAGCTCAGGTTGGATGCATGGAGTATGCATTGGAAGGGACCGATATTGAACTTTGATTTAGGTTTAATTAAACTTACCGTAAAATCTATTCAAGTCAATATCACCAAGTTGATCCTAGATCAAATGATCTTAATCCTGTTATGATTAGGCTCAATCTTGAAAGGCTATTCGTGTTCTTTGATTTGTTAGTTAAGCCTACTTTTAGGTCAGGGTGATACGTACATTTTGGGAACACGGTAGTGCAATTGAGTGGGAGCGCTAGCATAAACATGGAATCTATAGCTTCTATCTGGCAAATAGTAAGCAAAGGATGATTTCCTTCGAGCTTGACCAAACGAAAATAAATGGTGGAGATCTCATTTCACATAAGCTAAAATATCATTTATACGGGGTCAAGTGTTTTAAGGATAAAATACATAGTAGGGTGTTACGGTAATTTAATCCCTTTACTATGTAGATCATTCATATAGAGGATCATTGATCAAATTAGGATTATAACAATGGATAACTAATGATGTGTCTATATGGTGGAACATATAGAGCATTCTATATACTGAGAGTGCAATTCTAAGTTCTATGCGTGGATTCAACGAAGAATTAATAAGTTAGTGAATTTTAGTGCTAAATTCTTGATCTACTTATTGGAAGCTCGGTTATATAGACCCATGGTCCCCCCACTAGTTGAGATAATATTGTTTGTAAGACTCATGTAATTGGTTTTGATTAATCAATTATAATTCACGAATTAGACTATGTCTATTTGTGAAATTTTCACTAAGTAAGGTCGAAATTGTAAATAAAGAGTTAATAGGGGCATATTTGTTAATTATGATACTTTGTATGGTGCAATTAATAAATATGATAAATGACAATATTATTTAATAATTATTTATAGTTATTAAATAGTTAGAATTGGCATTTAAATGACTGAATTAGGAAATTGGCATTTTTGAGAAAATCAGATACAAAAGGTGTTAAAATTGCAAAATTGCAAAAATCAAGGCCCAGTCCACCTAGCCAGGGCCGGCCACCTATTGTAGCTTTTTAAATTGATTTTTTCATTATTTTAATGCCATATAATTCAAATCTAACCCTAGTGGAATGCTATAAATAGATAGTGAAGGCTTCAGGAAAATTACACTTTCTGAATCAGAAAAACCTGAGCCTCCACTCTCTTCTCTAGCCGCCACTCTCTCTCTCTCTATTCTTCCTTCATATTTCGAACCTCTCTTAGTGATTAGAGTAGTGCCCACACACATCAAGCAATACCTCAATCATAGTGAGGAAGATCGTGAAGAAAGATCATCAGCAAAGGAGATTCAGCATCAAGGATTCAGAGAAGAAGATCCAGGTTCAGATCTTGATAATACTCTGCTACAGAAAGGAATCAAGGGTTAGAAATCTGAACGGAAGGAGTCATTATATTCCGCTGCACCCAATGTAAGGTTTCTTAAACTTTATATGTGTTTAATTTATCGTTTTAGAAAGTTCATATTTAGGATGTTAATAAACATACTTGTGAATAGATCTAAGATCCTGGTAAAATAATATCCAATAGTTATGATGTCACCAGTACAAGGAGTACCATTGCTATTGTATTTAGCTGTTACCGAAACATCTATCGGGACACTGTTAGCACAAGAAGTCGAAGGGAAAGAAAAGCCCGTGTATTATCTTAGCCGAAAACTGAAAGGCGCCGAGACAAATTACCCCTATTTTGAAAAACAATGTTTGGCTTTGGTATACACCGCCCAGCGATTGCGACATTACTTAGTAGCACATAAAGTAATAGTGATGACCAAGGCAGATCCCATAAGATTTATGTTAAACAAACCTATACCTTCTAGTAGAATAGCCCGGTGGATACTAATGCTTAGCGAGTTTGATATCACTGTGATGTATCCAAAGGCACAGAAAAGTCAGGCCTTATCTGATCTATTGGCATATTTACCTGATAATGATGAAAACTTACTCATGGATGAAATCGCTGGGGAGTTACCTGAGGCTATGATTTGCAATGAGAAAACACAAGAATGGTGGGCAATAACATTTGATGGGTCGTCAACCACTAAAGGAGGAGGTGCAGGAATAGTATTAACTGATCCTATGGGTAAGAATCATATTCAAGCTTATAAGTTATCGTTTGACTGTACTAACAATGAAGCTGAGTGTGAGGCACTTATTCTGGGAATCACGGTCGCGCTAAAAATGGAACCTAGCAAAGTTGTGATTAGAGGAGACTCCAAACTTGTTATCTAGCAAGTCAAAGGGGATTTTGCTGTGAAAGAGCCATCATTGGCAATATATCGAACAATGGTCCAAAAGCTAGCGAAGAATTTTGAGGAATGTCAATTCGAGCATGTGCCTCGAACACAAAATAGGTACGCCGATGCTTTGGCTACTATAGCTTCAAAAATTGAGGTATCAGAAATCCAAAACTTGACATTTAAAATAGTCAATCAAAAGTGTTCAATCACCTCGGGGTATGGAAAAGAGTCTGCTAGCAAGAAGTGGACACAACAAATGGTTGATAAGCTCGCGAAATTGAAAAAGACTCATCTCAAAGAAATGCAACGTTTTGTTGTTATAGGTGGGACACTTTATTACCGATCATCGGATGGGGTGTTAGCAAGATGTTTAGACCAAGAGGAAATCTCTACTCAGATGGAAGAAATTCATAATGCTGCCTGTGGAGTCGAAGGTCCCAAATTATCAAGAAGATTACAAAGGGCCGGTTATTTTTGGCTAGAAATGGAGGAAGATGCTGCAAGATTGAAAAAAGATTGTCCGCAATGTCAACTCTTATTTAATAACCATGAGGCAATTTTGATAACCGAAGATTACGATTGGAGGAGACCATATAAAGAATATTTACGGGACAAAATAACACCATGTGATAAGAAAGAAAAAGAAAAACTACTCATACACATTAGTAAGTATTTCTTGAAAACAGATGATGACCTCTACCGCAAAGGATTCAATGGGAAGTTATTGCGTTGCATTTGCAAGGAAGAAGCCAATGAAGTAATGGAGGAAGTCCATCGCGGGGATTGTGGTGAACATCAAGGAGGAAGAAAATTATATGAAGAAATTGTTCGCATAGGATATTATTGGCCGACCATGGAAGCGGACGCCATGAAATTCGCAAAAGAATGTCAAAAATGCCAAATTTTTGGAGACAAAATCCATGCGCCAGCTATCCCTCTCCAATCCATCACCACCCCTTGGCCTTTTCACACTTGGGCTATGGACCTCATAGGTCCAATCTCACCACCCTCTCAGGGAAGAATTTGGATTTTAGTCGCAATCCCATTGAAAAAGGCCTCTACAGAAGCTGTGGCCACCTTCATCTTAGAACACATCATTTGTCGTTTCGGCATTCCAAAAAGAATCTTGTCAGATAATGGCACGCCATTCACCGGCAAAGCGACAAAAAAGTTACTAGAAGATTATTAAATTTTCCATGGGAAATCAACCAGGTACTACCCGCAAGGAAATGGCATAGCAGAAGCGTTTAATAAGCTATTGCTGGGAGTATTAAGTCGTATGGTACATGACAGTCCCACAATTTGGCATGAATTCATTCCTCTGGCTTTATGGGCATATCGTACCTCAAAATGTGGGTCTACAGGGTTTACACCGTTCTCCTTAGTGTATGGATCTGAAGCAGTATTGCCTGCCGAAATAGCCGTGCCGTCAGCTAGGCTAGCCATGTCTGCAGGAATGGATGTACATCAAGCACGGTTAGAAGAATTAGAATTAATTGATGAACGTCGAGAAAAAGCTCAGATTAATTTGCTGCAATACCAACGACGTGTATCTAGGGCATATGACAAACTTGTACGACCAACGACATTCCAAGAAGGTGATATGGTTCTGAAAGCTGCAGACCATGTGATGCGAGGAATGCATGCAACTAAGTTTGTACCGAATTGGGAAGGACCGTACGTTATTAAAGAGATAAAAGGCAGCGGCTACCGCACACTCTTAGATACTAACACAGGAATGACACTCCCTGTTACTAACATAAAATACATTAAGAAATACTTTTCTTAAGTTATGACTACAAAAAAAGTCCAAACCTTGGATGATGAAATTTTATAATTACATCACTACTCTTGTTACCATTGTGTATGGCAAAAAAGTTATTTTTCTTAAATAAAATGTTTAACTCATATGTATTACTTTCTATTTTTATTCTTTTATCTTTTCTAGAAGTTTTACAAAATATATATATTATGTGCCCATATTTGTAAAAAGGGAAAAGAAATTAATACACACACATATATATGTAAACATATATATATATATATATATATTTATATCGAAACTAAAAGAGACTACAAACAAAAAAGGGGGATCTACACCCCTAAATCATAAAGGAACATGAGTCCAAGTACTTGGTGGAGGATCTCGATCTCTAATATGCTCTGCCAAACTTTCTATCTTATGATCCAAGTCTTTACGTGCTTCGCGCAAAGTATTAAGCTCTTCTACCAACTGACAATGACGAATGGATGATCGAACAGTCTCAAGGTAGGACTCTATCAATTTCTTTAATATAGGGGGCTGCTTTGAAAACACAAGACACAATATTCTCCAATTCTCTGACAACAAAGAGCAATATGTCTCTGAAACGGCGTATTCAAACTGGAGCAACGGTAGCACAGGAGTGATCAATTGAATAAAAAGTATTTTTTCAGACTGGGAAAGACCTTTGAAGAAAGATGCAAAATCTTTATCAATTGAAGTATAACGTGAATAAAATTGTGATGCCTGAGGCTCATATGATGACAAATGAATTGCGTCTCTTCCTACTAATGTTGTTAAGTCTTCACTACGCTCCAATCCCACATACGTAGAGCTAGCAGCTAAAAGATTGCTTGGAGGAGTTTGCAAGCACAGTTCATGAGTACTTCGATCAGTGTCTGTGGCATGCGTCTATGATGCATGAGACTTATGTGATGACAAATGAATTGAATCTCTCCCTACTAATGTTGTTAAGTCTTTACTACGCTCCAAACTTACATGCATAGAGCCGGCAGCTAAAAGACTGCTTGGAGGAGGTGGCAAGCACAGTTCAGGAGTGCTTCGATCAGTGTATGTGGCATGCGTCTGAGATAAAGAAAACGGATTAAGAGTTCTAGAGAAACCTGCAAACCCGGCTGCCTGCGCAAGATATATACATATGTAAGTATTTATATTATACTACACATATACATGAAATATATATACCGAAAAGACTTCCATACCTTTAAAGGTGCAGTTGTGGGAGCTAATCCATGTGTGATAGTACTTTGAAATATGATGCTACTAGAAGAAGGGACAAGTGGGTATCTTGTAATGACCTTGAAATTAAAAAAAAAGGAAAATGTAATAAAAAATAATAATAAATGTAACAATATATATATATGGTGAAGACTACAAGCAAATTACTATAAGCAAAAAAAAAATATATATATATATATACACTAACCAAGTTCGTGGTAGCATCACTGTCACCATTAGTTCCTGAACAATGGAAGGGTCGTGGTTCAGAGTTTGGTCGAACTGCTACATCATTCCCGTGAGAATTACCACCCAAAGCATCAGAAGGTTTACCTACTAAAGCTACCGGAGTATGACCCTCATCAACTAAACAGACTTCAGAGGGTGCTAAAGGAGGTGACTTTTGCAAAGGAATATACACCCCTATTTCCAACAACAAAGTCATATTATCTCGTATAAACTATCAAAGATTTAGCATTATTAAGAGAAGATGAGCGAGCGAGGAGATACCTGACGATGGACCCACGTCTTTCTCTCGGTCACAAGTCTCACCTTGACTGATTAATCCAATATAATGATGTCGCATCCATATGTTAGCAAATTTAACAGAAACTCCACCTTCTCTGTCTTTATCGGGCAGTCGAAATGTGTCGTGAGATTGCTTTGAGAGTTGGAAGGAACCAAACAAACATGACTGTTTTGCTTTTTCTAAATCCCCTATCTTCCGATCGTGAGGAACATGTTGATCAAACCCAAATTGTCTAGCCACACGATCAGGGCGATATGAAACAAATGACCAAGATAAAGATTTCGGATCATCTCGAAGACATAACAGTGATCGGGGAAGGTAGACAACAAACCAAAATCCTGCTTCACCAGCAGAAGTAGTGAAAGAAGAACGGACCTCATCTGTCAATGGTACTACACTTCCTGGGTACATATCGAGGGTAAAATAGGTGCAATTATTGGTAAGGTAAGGGCGAAATGTAAAATTCGAAACATCCTTTGTAACATTACACAAGGTTTTCCAACACTTCGAACTTACCCCATGCCCAAGGACGAGGTTCTCTAGGTTGCAGTGACTTGCGGATAGGTGCAAGTTTTGGAAAACGCTCCCAAATGAACATCTGGAGGAAACATGCATCTATTGAACTTATCACCTCCTTATTTTCACTATAAGAATTGGCATCAGTAATGATGGAATCGAGGTTATGATACAAAGTTTCAAGATACGCAGCTCCTAGAGGAAAGTGCTTCCCGTAAGCGAGTCTGCAGGCCAACGGAAACATGGCGCTTTGAACTGTTCTTCTAGAAGTTTTCGAGGGGAAAATATATCTACTCAACCATAAAGCAATACAAGATGCTAATTCTACCAAATCTTGACTATCTTCTTGGTGAAAATATCTCACCCAATCAAGCAAGTCGTACTGTTTCTTTTTCATATACATTTTCTTTAAATCCTCTACGGCTAGGGTTAAAGATGATAACAGAGATTGTTCATCATTTGATAAAGGAGATACCAATGAAGTTGTACCACAAATCGGCAAAAGAAGTAATGCATAAACATCCTCCAAAGTTATAGTAAACTCTCCCCAATTTACAATAAAAGTGTGGGTTGCCTTACTCCAATATGACACTAATTGATTTAAACTTGATTTTACACGATATATCTCAAGATCAGAAGAAGCAAGCATAGGAGATAAGATCTTAGCTGAAGATAAAGGAGTTGAGAAACGTGTAGCGACAGAAGAAATCCACCCTTTCCAACCTTGTATTACACCCGAACGAGAACGATATTCAACAGCCAAATCATTTTTTGAATAACGATAGCACAACGGGAGATCCCCATCAGGAACTATATAATCGTTCGTTGAATCTTGATAAAGATAGATCCCATCTGTTTCCAAGATGCAAGGGAACAAATCACGGCGGAGAAGTGGAGCCATACTTGCTCACATGGAAATATATTGTTCTTTGCTTGAGGAAGGGATTCTGAATTTGAAGAGGTCTTCTTTCTTTTACCCATGGATCTTCAAAAAAAAAAAAGAAAAAGAAAAAAAAGAAGAAACCCATGAGAAGAATGACAAAGCAGGAGATAATAATATATGCATATGCAATACATCGTTCAGGACAACTCTTTAAACAAAAAAACAAATCATCAACAAAAAAAAAATCATATGACGGAGCTATGAAACAAATAAAGGTACACACCGTACGTAAATGCGATTAATACTTCATAACATGACTAATATGCTTTGTTTATTTATATACATATGGTTATAATTAAACAGAGTCTAATTATGATTTAAACAAATACATATATGTATGTATATATGTGCGAAACAAAAGCAATGTGTATAGTATAGTATGTATATATATGTGTCAAAACTGTTTAGGATGTTAAAAAAAAATAATAAAAAAAAATAGAGGTCGTAACAAATCAATATTAAAAACTTATGGTCCATCAAAATAAAATTCAATTTAATAAATAAACATATGTCCCTTAACAATAGAGAATATGACCAATTAAAATAGTTTAATCAGAGAATTTTATTTCAGTTAAAGCTTGTTTAAAGATAAAATTAAAAGAAATTTACCATGACAATATATAATGTTTTTTTTTTAAAAAAAAAAACTCTCAAAAAAAAAATCACAATGTGTATTTATTTTATAGACAAAATAATTATGAATTAATAGTGATATAGAGGGCCATACCAACACACTATAAGAAATTTTCACAAATGACAATGTATTTATTTTACAAAGCAAAAAATTACAAATTAAATATATGTATATATATATGTTGTAAAACAAACGTTAAAATTACAAAAGAACTAATTAAATTTAACTAACTAAAATAAATAAACTACGAATAAATAAATAAACCTACAAGTATAATAATACTCCCAAAACTTATACAAAATGCGAATAAAAAAAAACTACAAATATATATTGTATTAGAAAGATATAAAGTTTTGTTAAAATACCTGTTAATTATTTGCAGACGCCGATTAGGGATTACAGTACTTTACTAAATTTTTTGAAAATGGTCGGGACCGTGGTGGAAAGCAAAGCAAGCAAGAACGTGCTTTGTTTATTTTCTGCACTTGGCTACAAGTTAGATCATGAGTATATATATATATATATATATATATATATATATAAGCTTTCAAAAGAAATAAAAAAAAAAATACGCTTACATTTATATGTGGCACTAAATATGCATTAATTATGTATGAAGAAAGGCACTTATTCTCTGACCACAGCGAGGAGAGAAAAGTAAACCCAAATTGGGTCGACAAAGCGATTAAACTCAAATTATGTATGCATTAAAATAGCCACTAGGCCCACTACTCAAAGTCTCGTATATATATATATGAGGCGGTTAGTTAATACTTGGCAAGATAAAGAAAACGTGGCAGTTAAAAATTTAAAGAAAAGTGGTCGAATGCATGTCATACATCATTTACTATTATCATTACTATTATTATTATTATTATTATTATTATTATCATAAACGAAAAGTAAAAGTATATATCTTATACATTATATAAGGAACTTGTTTATAAGCACCATGCATATTAACAAGCTACCCTTATAACTTAATGTCTTTTTTTTATTATTATCATTTTTAAAAAGTGAGATTATTATATTATCATTATTATTTTAATAATTGAAAAATAATAATATGTGTGTACATATATGTATAGTGAGTTATTTTATATTATCATTATTATTTTAATAATTGGAAAATAATAATATGTGTGTACATATAAGCACCATGCATATTAACAAGCTACCCTTACAACTTTATGTTTTTTTTTATTATCATTTTTAAAAAAAGTGAGATTATTATATTATCATTATTATTTTAATAATTGAAAAATAATAATATGTGTGTACATATATGTATAGTGAGTTATTTTATATTATCATTATTATTTTAATAATTGGAAAATAATAATATGTGTATACATATATGTATAGTGAATTATTTTAAAGTATTTTTTTTTATTATATATAAACAACAATTAAATTAATATTTGACCTTAGTACAAAACTGTTAAACTGTTAAATATTACGTATGTATGTATATGTATATATATATATATAAAAAAAAGGGTCATAAACATTATGATGAAGATCGATATTACATGATAATTACCTACTCAAAAAAAAAAACAAAAAAGTTGTTGGCATCATTCTAAGATGCTACGGGGTAATTATCAAAGGTCATAGTATGCAAATCTTCATACAAACTATCCAACATAAAGTTGGATCTAAAAAAAAAAACTAACTAATACAGTAACAAAAAAAAGGGAGAAAACTAAGCCTCCCGATGCTCTCCCTGAATATGAGCGAGAATATTCTTCAAGTCATCAGCAACACGATCATCTTTCCATTTCTCAGAGAAGACAAGTCTGCTACGCCATGCTGAGACATCAGCTTGAAAGAGATTCACCAGGGAGCATAAGTACTCTATAGTTCCTTTGGCTCCCGACAGTTCTTCAGATATTTTTGCAATCTCAACGCGAAGCTCCTCCAGATTCTTCTTGTCAGCATCATGTGCAGGACAAGAACGAATCTTTGTTAAAGGAATTGTGGCAAGTGTATTATCAGCCATAATTTTCTTTCATGAACTCATAGAGGAAGACATGTCGCTATAAGAAAGTATGCATGGCTAAACTTCTATTTATAGTGGAGCAAGAAGAATATTTGAGAAAAGGATAAAATTAAAACGTCAGCAGACAAATCTGTCAGGAATAAATACATATATACCTGAGACGTGAGAATAGATTGATTTGATGGAACAAGAGAATTATTATAAAAAAATATATATATAATAAGGAGAAGGGAAAATATATATGAGATTATACATATATTACAAACATATACTTACAAAAAGAAAATAACTATTATGTATTACATAGAGTACAGTGCTACAAAGTACAACAACTACGTACAACTATTAAAAAAAAAAAAACATGCATGATACATGCATATTTTTTTGACAAAAAAAAAAAAAAACAAAGTACATATATATATATAAGTCATTCTATTGTACGAGACGGCCCGGCTCCTGCTGCATGATCTTCAGAGAACGTGGGAACTTCGTGCATATTGTCAAATGAAGTACTCTGATTATTAAAAATGGGAGATGTTAGCGAGACGGGATGTCTAGCATCTAAACATAGACGAAACCATATCTGGATTTCAGTCTTTAACATTTCCACTTCCCTATTAAACTGCTCACAAAGGACATGCACGTGTCTATCATGTTCGTTGAGGACACGCCTCATCTCAGCATCTTTTCTAGCAATAATAGTCGACGCCTGCAGCAGTTCATTTCTGAGAAACTGTGTTCTCGAAGACAGCTGCTCAACCCGATCAGTTAGCCCGTCCAGTTGACGCAGATGATCATGGCACTCCCTAGCCCGTTCTCGAGTGACATCCTCTGAATCAAAAAGAGAATGCTCCAAATGATATACCTTATTTCGTAAATCATTAAGGTACGAGAGAGCATCAGGAGGGAGTTCTTTTAGTTCAGTGATGGGATTCATGCTACGTGCAAATTGAGGAAGTGAATTGTGGCTTTCAGAAGACATAAGAAAAAAGAAAAAAAGAGCAAAAAAACAAAAAAAAAGAAGAAGGAAGCTGGATGGGAAGAATGAAGATTGATGAAAGGAAGCTAGATGGGAAGAAAGAAGATTGATGCATGGCAATGAATGAAATGGTGGTAATTTATAGGCAGAGGAGCTTACTTCCGATGCCTACACGTAGTAAAAATTGAAGAGCTGAGTAATCTTAATGAACAGTAAAAAGATGAGTACGATGCATGAGAGTGAAAAGATTAATCAGTAATTATCTTTGAGCCATAAAAGATTGGTGTGATGCATGGAAACGAAAAGAAGAGCATGATGATCCATGGACAGGGGGAACACCAATTCTCCACGCAGTAAAATAAAAAAAAAAACATAAAAAAAAAAAATATATATATATATAAATAGAAAGGTGAGTGATTAACTTGAACAGCAAAAAAAAAAAAATTGTCTGTGTGAAGAAAAAAAACGTTGAGCATTTCTTCCTTAAACACAGACAAGGGGGCTAATGTTGATGAGTAAAAAAAAAGGGAAATAGAAAAGATTGTGTAAATAAATAAAATAATGACAGTAGAAGGAGCAAATTAGTAAATAGATGTATAGATGAATAAAAATATACATGAATAATAGCCGCACAAAACCTGAGACGAATGTATACCTGTGTTTAGGTGTGAATGCATAAAGGTAAAAGCAGCTGCCACTTGATTTCTTTACGAAGATAGGGTTCACCTCAAAGAGGCACGATACGCTACCCCTATAAATACACTCACCAAAGCTATCAGCTAGGAGGACAGACAGAGAGAAGTAAAGAGGAGAAAGAAGGTGTTCAGTCCCATCACGCTTGTCTTATCAATCTTCAAACAAATTTTCCCTTTGCTTTCTATTCCCTTTGCTGTAGAGGCTGTTTGTAAGCGTCGAAGCATAAACAGCATGCTTGCATACAAACTCTCTTAATCTCTCACTTCAAACCTTTCAGAAAAGATAAACTCCAAAAGAAGAGTGTGTTTATATGCACGCTCTTTGTTTACCTTCTTCTTTTCCTTTCTTATTTATCTTATTTCTCTCTATACAAAAACAGTTTGCGTTGATACTGTTTCTATCTCACTAAAAATACCCATTTACACACAGTTGAGACCATTAATCTGTAAATCTCCATTTTATTAATAAAACCTAATATAGCTTAAATGCTACCGTAGACGTAGGCAAATGATTTTCTGCCGAACTACTTAAATTTGTGTGTTACATATTCTATACATATATTTATACTTATATGCGTATTTAGCAATATATACATATAATTTCTGCTTATAATATATATATTATGCTATAATTACGTTCATTTATATATATATTATGCTATAATTACGTTCATTTACATACATATTATGCTATAATTACGTTTATTTACAATATTTATATTAAGTTTATAATTATTTATTACGCATTATATTATAAGCTTTGACTTATTTATTTATCATATATTTATAATTAAATGTTTAGCTAGAACCCCTAAACAGCCTTCAAAGTTCAAAGGTTAAACTTTTTGATTGAGAGTTGTTGTGACTACCTATTGCAACTCGCAAGTAGGTCAAAATGAAAATTGGACAATTAATATACGAAAAATACAATTCTCGTCTCATTCCCACTATATATTTATGCCCCCATCCCGTCTAATAATCAGTAAACTTGGGGTAGAAGAATATCCATCAATTATTGAAAACCCAACAGGTATTCATTAAAATAAATGTAAAAAAAAAATAGAATAATTTAAAATAAAGTAAATTGTGGCAAAACCTCTAATAATTTCCCTTGTAATTAATCTCAAAACTCAAATTTTGGCTATAAACCCATAAAACTACGATATAGCTAGTAATTTACAATTTTCATCCAAATCTGAGCGTTAATTGACATATTAGATTATCCACGTGAACACATTGTACACATGACACAATTTAATTGGTCAACGTAAATAATTATATTAAAAAATTAAAATAAAAAATAAAAAAGAAGTATTCTTTTTCCATCATATCATATATTTATTTGTAATATTTTTTTTTTCTTCTTCTTCAATCTATATACTGTCACCACCACCACCATCAATAGCTACCATAACCACCCCACCCACCATTACCGAAAACACCATCATCCATAGCCATCGTAAACACCACTACCTACCACTACCAAAACTACTACCACAACCTATTTTTCAAATCTATTTTGCACAAAAAAAATTCAACAAAACTCAAACTAAATTTAAACAAATTTAAATTTAACAAACAAATATACACAAAATTTTAGTTTGAAAAATCAAACCTTAATTTTCTAAATTTATTTCTCCACAACTATATTATCTTTCCACAAATCTAAAAATAAAAAACACAATAATACCCAAAAGGGACATTTAAACACTGAAGTATTAACAAGATTGCAAAAAAAAAAATATGAAAACCCCTAAATGGGAGAGAGAAAGAGAGAAAGAGGAGATCGGAGCAGATAGAGAGAGAAAGAGAATAGGGCTGAGAGAGGGAGGTGATCGACTTACTTGGGTCGGGATCCTCATCAACAGCCACTGGCTCGGTGGTCCTCAACGACAGCACTTGAGTCTTGATCCTGGTACCTGCATCATTGAGAGAAAGAAAAGAATGATGAGTGGGAGAGAGAAAGAGAAGAGGGTTGAGAAAGAGATAGAGAGAGAGAAAGAGAGAGAGAGAGAGAGAGAGAGAGAGAGAGAGAGAGAGAGAGAGAGAGAAAGAGAAGGGGGCTGAGAGAGAGAGAGAGAGGCGATCGACTTACCTGGGTCGAGGGACGTCATCAGCAACGGCGCGCGCCTGGCACGGTGGTCATCATGACATGGGTCTAGGTACCTGCAGAGAGAGAGAGAGAGAGAGAGAGAGAGAGAGAGAGAGAGAGGTAAATGAGATAATGAAAAAAAACACAAAGAAAAAAAAACATTAAGAAAAAATAATTTTTTTAAAAAAAACATGATACAATAGAAAAAAATATATATATCTTTTTTATTTTTTTTTAATGTTTTAATATAATTATTTACATAGACTAATAAAATTGTGCTAGGTGTACACTGTATCCATGTGTATAATCCGTCATGGCAGTTAACAGTCAAATTTGAATAGAAATTATAAAGTGCTAACAGTATCGTAGTTTTGGGAGTTTTACCGCCAAAATTTAGATTTTGGGGTTGATTGCAAGCAAAGTAAAACTATTGGAGATTTTGCCGCAATTTACCCTTTAAAATAAAACTTTTAAATTTAAACTAAACTAATATTCTAACAAATATTGATTATGTCTTCATAATTCATAAAAGATAAAAGACAAATCTGCCTCAAAGTTAAAAAAAAAAAAAACACCTAGATGATAAAAAATACATTTGTCTCTAAGTTTGAAAAAAATAAAAACAAAAATAGTATAACCCAAGTATAGTATTATAGTGTCATACCTCTCAAATCTCCCAACAAATTAAAAAGTAAATAAAGATGAAACTAAGAATCGAGAAGAAAATATCTTCACACTTATAATTCACAATGATTACCAGTTCACTACCGCCATTAGATTTTCATGATTAAAGCATATGATATATACTTTTTATTATGGATTTTGATTATCAATGACATATATATAAATATATATGGGTAATTACTCAATTGTTATATTTTTATTGTAACCATGATAGTTATATACCATGATGGTTATATTTTTGTTGACCTATAATAATAGGTTACCAACATGTAAAAATTTATTTTTTAGAATTAAATTAGCTATGATTAACTATTTTTTTAAAAAAATTAATTTTAATTTATTTAATAAGACCCTTTTTAGTAATTAATATTAATAATTTTATTTTTATATTAAAGTCTCTATTATATTTTTTTTAACAGCTAAGCCACTCAATTATTATATTTACAATAAAATTCTATCATTTTAAAATTTCTACCCCTTGTAAAATAAATTTTTGAATAATTAATCACGAAGTGTGAGAATAGTGCAAAATACTAGAATATGAGAATTCATAGTTTATACATCATATCTAAATCCTTATTTTATCTGTATATCTTCAACTTACATGTTTTAGAGACAACTTGAAAATGACCAACAACTTCACATATGTATATTGTAATGACCGCATTTTATAATATGGATTAGTAAGGGCAATTAACACTAATTATTAATATTTTAGTAGTATTTTGTGAATTCATTTAATTGTGGGTCCCATTGTTAGAATTGGGCATTAGAGTTATAATTTCTCAATTCCGGAAATTTTATTAAACTCTAGGTGTATTATTTGTGTTATATATGAATTATGTTATTTTTTACAATTTTTGTTCGGTGATAACGGAAAATACGATGGATGGCTAGTTTGATCACATAGGTAAGTCTAGAACCTTATTTCTTAGTGGGATGCATATTAGTGGAAATAGAGTACCGGGGTTGAGCGGGATTATGGATTTTGACCATTTTACCCAGTCTTGAAAATGCCTAAGTGATAAAAGAAAGGACATTTTAGTAATTTGCCACATGAGTGATTTGGTGGCTACCCTAGATGTTGACACCTAGCTTCTACTTTCAGCGAAGATTAATGCAATTAATCTTATTTTCATTTGAGAAAAATAAAGGAAATTATGAAAGAAAAAGCCAAAAATCAAAGAACCTCTCTCTTTCCCTTCTCTCTCTTCAAACCAGCTAGGAACCAAGGACTTACTGTTGGTTTTTGGTGTTTCCAGCAAGAGTTGGAGGCAATTTTAACAAAGGTAAACCCGAGAAGCTTTTGTCTTTTGATTTCTTTAGGTTCTTTTTGGTTTGGTTATGCAATTTTGAAAGTTAGGGGCTGCTAGGGTTTAAAGGTTGTGTAATTTGATTTCTAAGCTGATTTTGAAAGAGGGTTTGGAACCCTAATGCCTAGTGGGGAGTTGGTTATCTCCAATAGGCGCATTAGGTCTATGCCAGTTAGGATCGAAGATTGGGAGTTGAGTGTTGACCTTATAGAGTTGGAATTACAGAGTTTGACATTATACTTGGGATGGATTTTCTGTCCAAGTATTCGGCCAGTATTGATTGCAAACGAAAAATGGTGACTTTTCAGCCAGAGGGTGAAGATCCATTTGTCTATGTTGGATCGGTTCAGGGGTCTCGGATCCTAATTATTTCAGTATTACGGGCTAGAATCTACTACACAGTGGATATGTAGGATTTTTAGCAGTTGTGATTGACTCCACCAGACCTGAAACATTTAGGCCTGAAGTAGTTAGGGTTGTTAAAGATTTTCTCGACGTATTTCCTGAAGAATTGTCGGGATTATCGCCACAACTAGAAATAGACTTTGTGATTGACTTGGCACCTAGAGCCGAACCTGTTTCAAAACCTCTGTATAGGATGGCTCCAGCAGAACACAATGAGCTAAAGTTACAACTTCAATGGATGCTTGATATAGGGTTTACCCGACCTAGTGTATTGCCCTGGGGAGCTCCAGTTCTGTTTGTGAAAAAGAAAGATGGTTCCTTCAGAATGTGTATTGATTATTGGGAATTGATGATTTATTCGATCAACTTCAAGGAAAGACGGTATTTTCAAAGATTGACTTGCGATCCGGTTATCACCAGCTTAGAATTCGGGAAGAAGATATACTAAAGACTATGTTTCGAACCAAATATGGGCATTATGAGTTTCTGGTAATGTCATTCTAATTGACAAATGCTCCAGCGGCCTTTATGGATCTCATGAATAGATTATTCAAGAATTTCATCGATATCTGCATCATAGTGTTTATCGATGACATCCTTGTGTACTCTTAGTCAGAAGAGGAGCATGAGCATCATCTTCGAATGGTATTGTAGTGACTCAAGGATCATAAGTTGTATGCAAAGTTCAAAAAGTGTGAATTCTGGCTGTCAGAGGTATCTTTTCTTGGACATATTGTCGGGAAGGATGGAATTATGGTTGACCCGAGTAAGACTGAATCAGTGAAGAATTGGCCAAGGCCAAAGTCTGTGATGGAAGTTTGAATTTTTCTCAGTCTGGTAGGGTATTATCAACGTTTGGTCGAAGGATTTTCTAAGATTTCTATGCCACTAACCGAGTTAACCAAAAAGAATTAGCAATTCGTATGGTCAGAAAAATGTGAAGCAAGTTTCTAGGAGTTGACACAACGATTGATAATGGCACTAGTGTTAGCTTTGCCATCATATCTAGAAAAATTTGTTGTTTACTGTGATGCATCCAGACAGGGTCTGGGATGTGCTCTGATGCAAGCTGACAAGGTTATAGCTTATGCTACCCGTCAACTGAAAGATTATGAGCAACACTACCCAACGCATGATTTAGAGCTTGCTGCTGTAGTATTTTCTCTAAAAATATGGCAACACTATCTTCATGGTGCGAGATTTACGCTGATCATAAGAGTCTTAAGTACTTTTTCACCCAGAAAGATTTAAACATGAGGCAGAAAAGATGGCTGGAATTAGTTAAAGATTACGATTGTGAGATTTTGTATCACCCCAGGAAAGCCAATGTTGTGGCTGATACACTGAGTAGAAGAGGTGTCAGGCAGGTTTTCATTACTGTTATGATAGCTCCTCAACTGGCCTCAGAGATGGTTAACGCAAAAATTGAGTTTGTAGTTAGAAATTTGCATAACTTGACACTCAAACCTGATTTACTAGAGAGAATCAGAAAGGCGCAGTTAGAAGATCCCCAGCTAGTCAAGACTCGAGATGAAGTGATGGCTGGTCGGTCTAAAGACTTTTCAATCTCAAATAATGAAATGTTACTCTATAAAGCTCGAGTTTGTGTTCCTAATGTTGATGAACTCAAGAAAGAAATTCTTGACGAAGCCCACACTACACCATATTCACTGCATTCGGAAACTACCAAGATGTATTAGGATTTAAAACCATACTTTTAGTGGTATGGGATGAAAAGTGATGTGGTAGAATATGTGTCCAAGTGCTTAACCTACTAGCAAATCAAAGCTGAGCATCAAAGGCTGTCAGGGTTATTGCAACCATTAGCCCTTCCTGAGTGGAAGTGGGAGGACATTGCAATGGATTTCGTGGTTGGTTTGCCTAGAACCACAAGAATGTATGATTCAGTATGGGTCATAGTGGATAGATTCACAAAATCAGCTCATTTTTTGCCAGTGAAAGTTACTTATACAGTGGATCAGTAGGCTGAACTGTATGTAAAGGAGATAGTTCGTCTCCATGGAGCTCCTAAATCCATTGTTTCAGACAGGGATCCAAAGTTTACATCAAAATTTTGGGTGAGTCTTCAGAGGGCTATGGGTACAAAGCTGAAGTTTAGCATAGCTTTCCACCCTCAGACTGATGGGCAATCAGAGAGAACAATTCAAATACTGGAAGATTTACTGCGGGCTTGTGTCATGGACTTTGAGGGTTCATGGAGTAAGTACTTGCCTTTAATTGAATTCTCCTACAATAATAGCTACCAGAGTACAATAGGGATGGCTCCCTATGAGATGTTGTATGGTAGGAAATGTCGTTCCCCTATTCATTGGGACAAAACTAGAGGAAGGAAGTATTTAGGTCCGGAATTAGTTCAGAGGACCAATGAAGCTATAGACAAGATCAAGGCTCGGATGCTTGCTTCTCAAAGCATGCAGAAAAGTTATGCTGATTCGAAGTGCAGAGATGTTACATTCAAGGCATGGGAATATGTTTTCCTGGGGGTTTCACCTGTAAAGGGTATTAGACGCATCAGGAAGAAAAGTAAGTTAAGCCCTAGGTTCATTGGGCCATTCCAAATACTCAAGAAGTTCAGGCAGGTAGCGTATCGGCTAGCCTTACTGTTGTGAAAATTATGTACGCAAGTATACGTAGTCACACAAGTAAATGATAAGTAAGATCGTCTCCACAGGGATTGCAAACAAAAATATGTTGTAAAACCAACTAATTACAACTTAAAGTAAAAAAGAAATAACATGAAAATGAGTGAGCAATGATTCAAAATTAAAATGACAGTAATTAAACTTGCTAAAATTAATGCTATTGTTGCTAGAAAAATGCTTTCAAAAAGAAAAAAAAAAATATAATATGGTAAAAGTGGCTTGAATAGCTAATTCCTCCTATACTGGTTTTTCCCAGTTGCTACAACATTACCTCATCATTCCTGCCAGTGATAACAAAATTTCCTATGTTATTATGAGAATTTTTCAAAACTCACAATTTAGGTTCTAGCACCTAGTTTCATACATTCCTATATAAAATCAGATTAGAGAAACTAATTATGCATCAATTCTTAAGTTATGCAAGGTAAATGAAATATTCCTACTCCACTTACAAAGATAAACCTAAATCTAGGTTTTCACTTGCTCCACTCAAGTTGAACTACTAGATCTTACCCTTCCGGAACAAGATCTAGCTTAGCAAATTGTTATTAATGGCCAAGAAACAACAATCAAATAAAAATGAGAACTCACTTGAATGAACAAAGGCATAAATGCTAAAATATGCTTAAAAAGTTAATCATACCCAACATAGGAGTTCTAGCCACTGAAAAGCCTTAAGAAAATTAGCTCATTGTCAATACAAAAATTACAATCCAAATTCGAAATTGTTCATCCATGGCTGCTGTCCTTTTTACAACTTATCAAGTTTTTGATATTTAAAGATAAGAAAGACAAGAACAAAATATAAAAGGAAAGGGAAGAGAAATGCAAACAAAAAAAAGCTTGTGTCCTTCTCTTCTTTTGCACTTGGGTCCCCCTTCTCTTTTCTTCTCTTTGTACTTTCTGCAATTACTCCCCTTCAAAAAATGGCAGCTGCTCACGTTATGGAGAAGATGATGGTGTACTTGGATTTTCTCCTCTTTTGGTTGTTGGATCCCTAGGGTACAAAATTCACACCCTAAAATTAGAAGCCCAATCTTTTTCCACCTTGGCCCACTAGGTTTAGTCCTTTTTCTTCCACAGAAGCCAGCTAGTGTACTTTAAGTGACTGGGACGAAAATGCTGATGTGGATAAGTGAAATTCATTTTTTAGACTTTTTCCACGTCAGTTCCCAATCTGCCCAGAATGCTATAGCATTGCTTCAGCAATTCTGCCCAGTTTTCAGCTTTTGCTCAAACTTTTCCTTTGCTTCACTTTCTTTTTCCTAGCAAGTTAATTCTTCTTTCCTACAACAAACAAGCGATATTTAATTAAAAAAAACACAATTAACACAATAATTTTTTACAAGACTCAAAAGTTAGCTTACTAAATAGAAATTAAACTCAAACTACTTAAAATCAAGCAACCAAACACATTTTCGCTACTCTCCTCTCAATATTTTCAGTTTTAAAGCATAAAAAATAACTCTATCCCATAGAGTTATCACTTACCACAAGTGTTATCAGTTGTTCATAATGTATTTCGTATTTCAATGTTGAGGAAATATGTTTCAGACCCGACTCGTGTCTTGAGTTATGAAGCCCTTGAACTACAATAAAATTTATCCTACGAAGAACAACCAATTCAGGTTCTTGATAGAAAGGAGAAAGTTCTTCAAAACAAGACCATCGCTTTGGTCAAAGTGCTCTTAAGAAACAACAAGGTGGAGAAAGCCACCTGGGAGTTAGAGTCTGACATGAGGACTCAATATCTAGAGCTATTTAGGTTAGATTTCGAGGACGAAATCCTTTTAATGGGGAGATAATTGTAATGACCGCATTTCATAATATGGATTAGTAAAGGCAATTAGCACTAATTATTAATATTTTATTAGTTATTTGTGAATTCATTTAATTGTGGGCCCCATTGCTAGAAATGGGCATTAGAGTTATAATTTTTCAATTCTATAGATTTTATTAAACTCTAGGTGTTTTATTTGTGTTATATATGAATTATGTTATTTTTTATAATTTTTTCTCGGCGACAACGAAAAATGCAATGGATGGCTAGTTTGATCACATGGGTAAGTCTAGAACCTTATTTCTTAGTGGGATGCATATTGGTGGAAATAGAGTACTGAGGTTGAGCGGGGTTGTGGATTTTGACCATTTTACCCATTGTCTTGAAAATGCCTAAGTTATAAAAGAAAGGGCATTTTAGTAATTTGCCACATGGGTGATTTGGTGGCTACCCTAGATGTTGACACCTAGCTTCTACTTTCAGCTAAGATTAATACAATTAATCTTATTTTCATTTGAGGAAAATAAAGGAAATTAAGAAAGAAAAAGCCAAAAATCAAAGAACCTCTCTCTTTCCCTTCTCTCTCTTCGAACTAGCTAGGAACCAAGGAATTGCTGCTGGTTTTTGGTGTTTCCAGCAAGAGTTAGAGGAGATTTTAACCAAGGTAAATCCTAGAAGCTTTTGTCTTTTGATTTCTTTAGGTTCTTTTTGGTTTGGTTATGAAATTTTGAAAGTTAGGGGCTGTTAGGATTTAAAGGTTGTGTAATTTGATTTCTAAGCTGATTTTCAGTTGATTTTAGGTTCTGGTTGCTGATTTTAGTGTATTGTGTTGAAATTATACAAGTTTGAGCTTTGAAACTCAAACTTAGGTCTTTAATGGCATGTTTTGATTCAATGAGTTTTTTTGAGTTGTATTGGTTGGAATGTGTTGTTTATACGTTGTTTAGGTACTCTGGAAAGTTTGGTGGCAATTGGTTGAGTTTTGAGCAAGTTGGAGGTTCTTTGGGGAAACCTGGTGCAAACCGGCTTGCCAGGTCCTACAAAACTGGTTAACCAGTTTTGACAGATTCCCCAAATAACTCATTTTCTCAAATCTTGCTCATTTCAGTGCCTTAGTTGGGTGTTTCCCTGTTTCATAGGATAGTGTAGTTCCTAGTCATAATAACAAAACCTTGAGTTATAGGTTTGGGTTTCCTAGATTAGGGTTTTGGACATGTGATTTACCCGGTTTTAATATATAATTAGGGCATTCATCCAGCACGAGACTTTCCATTCAAGTCGGCCAACTCACTTGAATATGGAAAGAAGGTAAGAACTGTGTATAGTGTGTAATATGAATATGCGAATGTATGTATATGTTGAGTGCATATGCATGCTTATATGTTTGTTACACTACTAACACTTGTACAGTTATGGTACAGAGTGCATTGGTATAGTGTATATTGTAAAGGAGTACATTACGGTGATACCAGCACAAGTACGGGAAAGTATAGGGTGTGTGGTATATCACTCAGTTGTACTTAGGGTACGAAGCAAACCCTACCAACAGTCGTACAATGAGGTACGTAGTGTATGTGGTATAGAGACTGTACCCTAGTATGGAACGTTCTTACTCATATGTTAAGCCTTGTAAATAGGTGTATGGGCGCCTAGATACAAGTTGGTATTATGTGATATGTTATATGCTTTTCTTACTGAGTCCGTCGACTCATAGTTCTACTTCCAAAGGAAATGCGAAAGCTGAACAAGAGTGAGCACTGAGCTGGGATGAGGTTGTATATGTCATGGCGGGGCGACTTAGAGTGTTCGGTCTCGAGATATCTGGGGTTGTTATTTTGTAGTCGATGTGCGATCTGAATATTGTATTTCATATATTTTATATAAAAGTTTAGAAACGGGATCCAGTACATGTAAATGATTATGTAAAGTTTATAAAGTTTAATATTTAATATAAAAGTTTTAATTTGACATGATTATCGAGAAAAAATTTTTATTAGCAAAGATTGCACTGTGATTGAAAAATTCACTGTAGCGTGCCTTAGCTTTAGGGCATTACATATATTTTATCAGTAACATATATTCGAGATCAATTACCAGTAAATGATGTACTAACTATGTTGACGATACATAGTCAAAATTAATAATTAATAATAATCAATAACATCATGTTATACTCGAAATTTAGCTATGTACCAGAAGTTGACACATGTCCTACATAAGGAATGTGAATCAACTCAAAGAATATAATAATGATATGGTATCATCAAATGTAATTTAAATAACTCGTTACAATTAAATGCAAGTTTGATAGAAAATATTCAAACTCGTCGACTGCTTAGTCTTACGCAAGATAAGAATAATAACTATTAAACTGGTATTGATGAGACATATATCTGCCTCAGGATAAACTCAGATAAATATGCAACAAAAGAATATTCTCCCGCACGAGCAGAATAAAAGTAGCAACACTCAACCGCCTCGCATTACACATAGCGTGATGATCACCTCGCATCACTAATAGAAATGAAGGGATATAACGAGATGAATTATTTCCAACACTTAGTATTTTTTCCTATTAAGATGGACAAGAAGGAGAACTCATGTCTGACGAGATACAACCTTCGTAGTCAGCATAACTATCTAGTGAATAAAAATAAAGAGTGGTCGGGTAGTTATTAGATATTATCCCATGTGTGAATAAATGAAACGTGAAGAATGTCCGCGTTTCATTAATAGTTATAAATGAATCAATCCCAAAAAGAATAATTGCCAACCTATATTCCTATAAATAGGGATAGAATCCACGAGAAGAGGGACGATAAATTTAAGAGAGAAAATCTTATTATTCAAATATTAATATTGTACTCTGTATCTCAGAAAATATCCCTAATAATAAGGACTCGTAGAGTATGTAGATTTTAACTACAAAACTGCGTAAAATATCTGGTATCATTTATCATTTATTACTTATTTATTTCTATAGTGTATTTATTGCAAAAAAAGGCTATTAATTTGGTTAACAAAAATCTGCATTAACAATTTAGTGCTTTCATTGAGAGCATTGGTGATAAAAGCTAAAAAAAAAATCCCTCCTCATAAACACAATCTACCCATATTAAATGGCTGATAACAATCAACACGACGGTAATCATCTTGGGGAAACAACCCGACGTCCTGGCAAAGAACCTATGGGATCTCAAATACCCAACACATCTGAAACACCACGTTCAAGGAGGAAGGTAATTTTAATGTTGATGGTGATCAAATCCCAGAAAAGAGGAATGAGGATGCCTATGATCCTACCAGATACGTACCATTGGTAAAATTAGAGAACATGCAACTTTGATAGTGATTGGTTGAATCAAACTGACAAAATGCTGAGTTGGAGAGAGAAGTCGCAGCAGCTAAGGCTACACAGGGGACAGTTCCTCAAAACCAACCTGATCCTACTATAAAGAGACTGGGAGGAAGACCTCAAGGCTCAAGAAGGGAACCAAGAGAATCCCCCAAATACCCAAGAGGAACAACTTAGGAATACAGTTAATGGTATTGTCCTCATTAGTTAGGTCAAGACAACAGAGGCAGTGGGAGCATCTTATATAGATAACATGATAGAATATTTTAGAATTAAAAATATCTCCTCCATTTTGCTACTTTTCTTTTCAGATTTAGTCATGTTCTTAGAAAAATAGTATTTGTTGAAACAAACACTTTCTTATCTTAATGACCATAGGATGGTTGTAACGTCCCCGCTTCAAGCCTCCATTGAGTCCTTACACCCACGAAATAATGGTTCTTATACACGAGTACGTCACTCTGGCTGCTTCATGGACTGATGACTGGCCCTATAGACCAACACGAGTGTTTCCAGCATGCTTTGTCCTCACTCACACGCTTCTTGGAAAAACTTCCCAGGAGGTCACCCATCCTGAAATTGCCCCAGGTCAAGTACGCTTAACTGTGGAGTTCTTTCGAGATGGGCTACTGAAAAATAAGATGCACCTTGTTGATATAGGTAGTACCAATCAATCCATTTAAGCTCTCTTCAACTGTGTAGTCCCATACCTACATAGTCTCAGAATCATCCCACTTGACCTTCCCCAGGCGATGTGGGATTGATTGGTACTACCTATATCAACAAGGTGCATCTTGTTTTTCGGTAGCCCATCTCAAAAGAACTCCATAGTTAAGCGTGCTTGACCTGGGGCAATTTCAGGATGGGTGACCTCCTGGGAAGTTTTCCCAAGAAGCGTGTGAGTGAGGACAAACCACGCTAGATACACTTGTGTTGGTCTGTAGGGTCAGTCTTCAGTCCATAAAGCAGCCAGAGTAGCGTAATCGTGTGTAAGAGCCATTAGTCCGTGGGTGTAAGGGCCCAATGGAGGCTTGAAGCTTGAAGCGGGGATGTTACAATGGTCCACACCTAATCACTTTAGAATAGCTATCAAACATGCAAACCTTAGCGAACAGTTCTAGCTTTTATTAAGTTTATGATTAGGACATTCATAAATCTAGTAATGGTGTGCACTAAGTACACAACAATTCCATCATTCTGAAGTTTTCCTATCACTAGAGTATTTCTCTAGAAGGACTCAGGCAGCTACTAGTAACTTATCATAGACCTTACATTTTCATCAATATGCAATCCAAATTTCTGGGGAGGTAAGTTTGAATACAATTCAAAGTTCAACTTAATGATCTTTGAACTGTATAACTAAATATTTCTCCACCCCTACCAGCTCGTAAGATCTTTAACCTTTACCTTAATGTTTTTTAACACTGTTAGAAATTCATGAAATTTCTCAAACATTTCAAGTTTCTTTGCATAAGGTAAAATCAAGAGTGATCGTCTTAAGAATTTAACGATAATATCCACCCCTGAATGTACATCCATATGTTCAAACACAGATGATTCTACTTTGAAGTGGATATTGACCCATTTTCTTTTTGCAGAGACTCATCTTGTCAAAACCACTATGAATAAGATGCAAATGCCATAGATATATATTATGTGGTTATGGTCTTTTGATGACTTAGGTCTAGTTATAATAAAGAGTTCTTAGAATAGTCCAAGTGGATTTTGGTCACAGAATAAAAAACTCATAATCTATACATTAACATACAGTTCGGATCAATTGTTATAAAATGGACATTAACTACTTGTGAAAGTTATACTGCATTGTCCAATGTATTCTGGAAACTGAAATTTAAAATTTCTATTTGGAATCTAAAATTTAAAGTTAAAGACTTAAATTTATACCAAATATTTTTCTGAGTAATTATTCTTGCTTGGAGCATCACTGCTAATCTAACTCTAACTTTAAGCTACCTTTAGTAAGCATATACTAGTAAAGAGATTTTCTGAGATCAGAATTTATATCATTTCAGGAAAGAACATCTGAAATATAGTCACCTGTGCCACTTATTTTATAAAAAAAGAGAGTGACATCATAAGCAGATGATTTATAATCCTTCCTATCCAATGATATACTATCTGAGCAATTTCTTATGAAATACTAAGAAGAAAAAGTAAAGGATAATTTTGATTAAAATAAGAATCCAACGATGTCACGTTTAGGCGAGAATCAAAATTTTTCTTATTTTATAAACTTTTTCATTGTTTCATATTGTAAACACTAATCTAAGTTGTCATCTTTAGATGAGTCAACTAGATGTCGCATTTACAAATATTAATCTGTCGAGATCTAACACTATGATGTTGTCTAACAGATGACAATCCTTTGGAATGTCCTGTTAAAAACAACAAACCAAGTTAGACCAACAATGAAGACTCAAAATTAGTACTACAATAATTAATAACAAAAAACACAATGAATGTTCAATATATATTCATGCACATATTTAGTAATTATAAAGCATTTAGCAAGTAACAAAGACATGTGAAAATACAAAACAATCATATCTTAAATAATTTCTAAGGTTTCCAACTAGCTAAATCTACAGTATTCATGTAGGCGAGAGTCAAAGATACCATCAGTTGAATAGAGTAGTCAACTCATCTAAAATGGACACCATTTTAGCAACCTTTTTATTCAATCAAAATAAGAATCCAACGTTGTCCCGGTAGGCGAGAGTTAAGATTATTCTTATTTTATGAGCTTCTACCATTGTTTCATACTTATAAATTTATTTCTAAGTAGTCATCGTAGGGTAGAGTCTAATAGAAAAGAAAACTTACAAAATACTTATCTTTCGAGATTTTTATGGTGTTAAATGTTCAATGTAAGACCATCCATATGGAGACGAAGTCTAGTGTCTCGAGGTCCCATTAAAATATTAAACATGTAAGACTAACAATGAAGATCAAATATCCTTAAATTAAAGCTCATTATTTAAAAAAAAAAATTGTATTTTCATTTGATATTTATTTTAATCTATTTATTTTAATATTTATATATTTATTTAATTAAAATTACTAATTTATATAACTATAAATATAAATTTCAATTTAATATTTATAAAATGAAATACACACCTGGATAGATCTAAAAAAAAATTATTTTTCATCCTTAATATTAATTTTCAATAAATATTATAAAAATTACTTAGTTTAAGTTGGTCCAAAACTAATTAAGATTAATTTTCAACTTAAATCTAATTTTTTATAAATATTTATCTCTAATTAAATTCGAAATGCAATGTATATTGAAAGTACATTTTCAAATTCTATTAAAACAAAATAAAGGGTAAATACCATTTTGGACCCTATGTTCTGTAAAATTTACCAATTAGACCATCTGTTTTGTTAAATGATAAAATGGACCTTATATTTCCAAAATGGTAAAAATAAGACCTTGAGCTCAATTTTTAACAATTTTATTTTTTAATGTAATCAACTTTAAGAAAATTTCTAATACGAACAGATACAGAAAATATAACCAGTTTTATCATAACATCTCTATATCAGATTATTATTAAGTTTTATTTTAATTAAAAATCAGTTCAGAGTCCTATTTATCTAATTTTAGAAAATACAGGGTCTATTTTATCATTTAACAAATAGAAGGTCCAATTGGTAACTTTTGTAAAACACGTGGTCTAAAATGGTATTTACCTTAAAATAAATCTAGGAAATTATTCTAATTTATGTTGATCTAAAATTAATTAAGATAATTTTTAACATAAATATAATTTTTCTATTTAATTTAATTTTCTAAAAAGTATCTAATATTTAAGTGTCTTGAATAAAATCAACTTAAATAATAATTTTTATTTAATTAAATATATCTAAAAAAAATACCATAAGTTTACTCAAAAAATAACCATCTGGATATTTCACAAACTAATTATTTATTTTTCTAACTAAAATATAATATATTTTAGTCTATTTATTTTAACTAATCATTAATGAAAGTATTACTTGACTTAAGTTGATCCAAAATTAATTAACAAATTAATTTTCAACTTAATCTATAATATTCAAAATTGAAAATTCTCAAAATATCCACATTTAAAATAAATGTATTCTGGAATTTACATGAAAAAATAATTACTAAAATAAAATAAAATGTACTCTGAAAATTATTCTATTTTAAGATGATCTTAAATTAAAAGATTTCTAACTTAAATATAATTTTCTATTTAATTAAATTTATTAAAATAGAAACAAATAATTAAGTACCTTGAATAAAATCAACTTAATTATTAATTTTAATTTAATTTCTAAGACAAATATTCTACTTTAAGTTGGTCTAAAATTAATTAAAAAATTGATTTTTAACTTAAATATATATTTTCTATTTAATTAAATTTCTTGAAATTAAAATAAATAATTAAGTATCTTGAATAAAATCAACTTAATTATTAATTTCTAATTTAAATTATGAGAAAAATATTCTAATTTAAGTTGGTATAAAATTATTTAGAATTATTTTTTAACTTAAACATATTTTTCTACTTAATTAGATATTAGAAAATATAAATTAGTTACTAGAAATTACTATCTAGAATCTTTTCTTTAAACTAAATGTATTTTTCTAAATTAATTTTAAAATAATCCAATGAAAAAATAATTTTATTTATTTCAAAATTAATTATGTTGTTAATCAATTTTCATTAAGTTAAACTAATAAAATTAGCATAATATAATTATTTAAATGAGGCAAATGAGCTTTCACAGTTGGGGTAGTTCATGTGAGGCGGGGTTGGATTCAGTATGTCGTATCCACTATTGGCCCCCAAACTCTCACACAAGGCCCAAAAGAGAGGAATTTAACCTTTCATTAAATAATTATTATTAATTGAATAAGCTCAATACTAATTGGGCCTAAATAAAAATATCAATGTGATATTTTATTCTTGGCAACGTAATCTATTTATTTATCAAAAAATAAATAGGCTTCTTACATGCATCTAAGTCCAATTACAAACATATAGGCTCAAACATACAAACTGATTTGGATGGACCCTATCATGTTACTAGGTTTATCACAGATGAAAGAAATTACAAAATTTACCTGTTATAAATTATTTATTTAATCAATTAACAATTGAACTATGATTAAAATCAAATCATTGGATCTATCAACAAGTTCATCATAGCAATTTAAATCAAATAAATAATAGATGTGTTAAAAAAATTGAATAAACAATTAATTAAACAAACAATGCATGTAATAATATGTGAAGTTAAGATATTTATTAATTATCTAATTAAATTATCATTTAAATAACCAACTAATTTTGAAAATTTAGGGTTGTTAAAACAACCTAAAATATCTTTTAAAAATTTCAAATTCAAACTAATTTTAAAATATCTAGGTTTTATTTGAATTATTTTATCAAATTAAATTAAATATCTAATAAGATAAATGATGTGAAATAGCCAATTAGATATTTTCCATATCATTTTCTGATCTTATAATTTAATGAAATTAAAATAATCAATAAACCAAATTTAAAATAGATATGGTTAGGTACTTATTATTTTAAGAATAAAATAATAAATAAATAATAATTTTCTAAACTATATGTCGAAAAATCTCATATTAAGCATTTTTCAAGTTTTTACAAAAATATCTAAGTTATTTAAATATATATAATATTATTTATAAATTTTTGATAAGTATAATGATATAATATTGTCATAAATATTATTTTTTCTAACTTATGATTTGTAAATAATAAATAATATCACAAAATAACCAATTTTTGAATTCTAGGTTAATTTCAAATTTATAATTATTTAATTTATCATATAATATAATATTTTAAATTAAAAGGATAATAATATCATTTAATTTAAAATCTATCTAATATTAAAATATCTAATCTTATTATTAAATAATCTGTAAATTTTTAAAAATTAACAGATTTTAAAATCTAACCATAATTCTTAAATTTAAACTTCAAAATATCAACAATTAATAACAAACTATTTAAAAAATGGCTTTTTTTCATAAATGTACAACAAAAATAATATAATTACAAAAAATGTGCAAAGAAAAAATATTTTAAAAATTTATACATTTTATAAACTTATTACATTAAACTATACATTTTAATCATTAAATAATATAAATAATTAATGATTATACTAATTACCATAAATAGATTGATGTAATTAATCTTTGTAATATTATTTTGTAATATCTTTATCATTATGTTTATTATATTAATGTTTTAAAAATATTAATAATACAATTTCGTAAAATTAATTAAATAAATAATAAACAGTTTTATAAAATAAACAAGTTAAATATTTTTTTTATTAATGAATTATTATAATTTAATAAGATTTTTTTTTTTTATAAAATACAATATCAAAATTATAAACATTAATGTATATATATATATATATATAAATCAATACTTAAAATTACTAAAAATAAACATGACACACATAGAGTGATATAATAAATATATGTGAATATAATTATTTGGTTTAATAAATAGAAAAAAAAAATAAACATTTATATATACAAAGTATTTTATATTATTAGTATGTTTATTATAATTGTAAAAATTAAAATAGACATAGCCAATTCATACTTTATACTAAAATAAATATATTTTCTTTCTATTATTTCTATATATTGATTATTTTCTAATGAGTTAGTGAACGAGTTTTCTATGAAAATACAATTCAAGGTCGGCCCTGAGGGTAGGCAGGCTAGGCGTGCGCCTCGGGCCCCTGAACGCTCAGGGCCTCGAAATTGTGAAATAAAAATATTAATATATAGATAAAATATTAAATATGAAGAAAATGTACTAAATATTGTTTGGTGTAGTGGTAAAAGGTTTAACTTTAATCTAAGAGGTCATGGCATCAATTCACAACCTCTACAATTTAATTTTCTTAAAAATAATTTAATGTGTAGTTATGAGGAATTGAATCTTAGAGCTCTTAAGAGTTTTTAAAAGCTTTACCATTAAACTAAGCACTAGAACTATAATTTTTATAATAGTTAAACTATATATAAGGGCAGGCCCGGCCCTAGGCATAGGCGGGCTAGGCCTGTGCCTAGGACCCACCCAGCCCAGGGGCCCAAAATTTTTTTTTCCTCTTTTAAAATTATACAATTTTTTTTTTTTCTGGTTTTGAAAAATACCACATTTTTTCTAACATAAGGGCTCTAAATTTTTTTTTTCCTATGGCCCACTTTGTTTCAGGGCCGGCCCTGTATAGGGGGTCCAAAATTTGATTTCGCCTTAAGCCCCATATACCTTAGGGCCAGCCCAATTCTTACATCAAAAAATAAATAAACAAACATAACTTTATATACTCTAAATATTATTTAATTAAAATAAATAAACATGACACTATAAACAAAAAAAAAATAAATAATTATATATATTATTTATTTTTTAAAAAATTACTAAAAAATAAGCATGACACATATAGAGTCATATAATAAACTTATGTGAATATTATTGCTTTATTAATTAAATTAGTATGTTTCATTTATAGAAAATACAATAAACACATATATACATACAATAGTTAATAATTATTACCATATATATTATAAAAAAAAAAATTAAAATGCCATTTAAAAAATTAAAAATTATTAAGTTCAAAAATTTGATATTTAGGTTCAAATGTTAAAAAAAATATGTTATATAGATATTTTAGGGATTTGAAATTGAAAAATCATAAAAATTCAGATTTTTTGGTGAAATTCACCCTTAGGCGTGCAACAGGCTGCATGCAACCTATTACGCACGTGGAATGGAGGAGATGCAGGGTCCCTGACCGAGAAAACTCGCTCACCTGTAGCATCTGGGTGACCGAGTTTCAGATAAGGAACTTGTCCGAGGCACGAGCGTGCAAGCCCTCCTTGTCTGAGGGTTTGGTGCGTGTGGTGCTCGAACCTCGACACCCCATGGACCCAGATTTTCAAATCACCATATCTCCCTCGTTTTTTATTGGAATCGAGTTTCGTAAAAATTAAAATTACTTAATTTTTACAAGGAATCTAAATAAATTATTTCCATAACGAAAATTAAAAAAAAATTACAAAAAATTTGTAATTCACAAACATTCATCAATTTACACATAAATCAACATTAACACATCCAAATCATCGTTTTAAATCCATATTTTCATGAAAGTAAATCATTATCATGGTTCTAAGGTCAGTTGTTGGAACTTATTTTACCAGGATCTAGATAAACTAACATGTATGTTGATTATAATCTATAATCTAACACCCTAAATATGAATATCGTAATACGATGAAATAAACACATATAAAGTTTAAAAAACCTTACATTGATGGTAGTGGAATAATATGACTCTTTCCGTTCAGATTTCTAGCCCTTGATTCCTTTTTGTAGCATAGCATTATCAAGATCTAAACTTGGATCTTCTCTCCTTCAGTTTGGTTAACCACAGTCTTCCACACTATGATTGAATACTTAACTTGCTATGAGTGGGCATGGTACTCTATCACTAAAGGCTCAAATTTGATGAAGAACAATAGAAGGAATTCAAAATACTAAGGAAGGAGGCTCTCATTTACTAGTTGTTTGACAGAGAATGAAAACTAGGTTAATAGAGTTGGATGAGAAAGAGAGCATCTTATTTATTTTATAGTATTTCAACAAGGGTTTCGGATTTTATTTTATGGATTAAAAAAGATAAAATAATAGGTAAAAATAACTCTAGTGGCCGACCATACATAGTGGGTCTCACTAGTTATAATTTTTCCACTTTATTTCATAATTCATATTTTCTTTCAATAATACCATATTTTTCATTTTCAATCCTATAAATGTCAAAACTATTTACTTGATAATTATAATTAATTATCAAATAAAATTTTCATCTACCTTCTTTATTAATTAGACCTTACAAAGTCTTTCAATTAACAAATAAATTCTAATTTTTTTTTTTCACAATTAAGTCCTTGCTTAGTGAAAATTCATAAATAAGACATAGTCTAAATTTAAAATTATAATTAATTAATTGAAACCAATTAACTTAGTCTACAAGCAGTATTATCTCAACTAGTGTGAGGACCATGGCCCTATGTAATCAAGCTTACAATAAGTAGATCCAAAATTTACCAAGTAAATTTCTTAACTTATTAATTCCTCCTAACTCCACTATGAATTTAGAATTGAACTATTAATTACATGGAACACACTATTACTAAAAATAGATGTGATTTGAATTCCCTATTGTTTCAATTTAAATAGTCAAAGATCATCTATAAATGATCAACATTGAATACGAACAAATTTACTGTTCTACCCTTCAATGTATTTTATCCTTAAAACACTTAGCTATCTATAAATGATATTTCGGTAAACTAATATAATTACTGAAGTGAGATCTCAATCATTTATCTCTATTAAGCCAAGCTCGAAGGAAATTATCGTTTCACTTCTAAATACTTATAGAAGCTATAGATTTCATATCTATGATTAGCGCTCCCATTCAATTGAACTGCCATATTTTCAAGATGTAAGTATTGGGCCGATCCATTGGTCAGCTTTAAGGAACAACTCTAAGAACATAGATAAATACTTTTAAGTAGAACCTAACCATATCAGGACTAAGATTTATTGACCTAAGATCAACTAATTGATATTGACTTAGATAGATATAACAGTAAGTTTATGATATCATATCTAATGTCAATATTGGTCCAGTCCGATGTATACTCCATACATCTAGGGGTGTTCATCAAACTGCTCAAACCGGTCGCACCATACCGCACCGCAAAAAAAATGCGGTTTGAAATTCTTCGCGGTGTGGTTGCGGTTTGAATTTTTCTTAAACTGCGCGGTGCGGTGCGGTTTACAGTTTTGAATTGTTAATATGCGGTTCAAACCGCACCGCACCGCACATTATAAAAATACCAATTTTTATATTTATTTAGGTCCAATATGTGAATGTACAACCCAAAGTCCACTAATTATTGTATTATTGAAACTTAATTTTTTGTTTTTTCATTTTTATTAAGACTTATGGTATTTTTGACAAGTGTTGCTCAAATTTTGTTGTATTTTTGATAATTTAATCATTTGGTGATAGTCCAAACCGCAAAAACCGCACCGCGCCGCACCATTTATTGCGATGCGATTTTTACGGTTTTTTAGTTTCTTGGTGCGGGTGCGGTTTTGGGAAATTAGAAAAACCGCACGTGCGGGTTGGTTTGAAAAAATGGTCAAAAACCGCACCACCCGCACCGCGAACACCCCTACATACATCCGATCCTAGCATACTTTGCCAATGCCCTAGAAATGACATAATACTTATCCAAAGTGTAAGTAAGCTCTATCGTTGATTATCATGTCAGTATAAATCCAGTGTACTGACAAATCATAAGACATAAACTTTGAAAGTAAAATCATTATTATATTTCACTGTATTGACAACACTATAATCATGAACAGCTATATATTTTGGATTAAATAGAATTTATACATTAAACTTATAATCATGAAAAAAAATCATGTGAACCATGCAACAAAAAATAATTTTTAATCTTTTATTAATTAGTAAATTTGATTATATTAAAATGAATTTTATTTAAGGCACAAAGTCCTAACGATACCATTTTCGGCATGCCGTCCAGGGTGAATTATTCCTCAAAGACAATTTATTTGAAGAGTAAACTAAAACATCTGAACAAAATAAATGACATCGTCCGACCAACGTCAATTTTCGCAACAAGCCTGCATATACCGACTAAGGTAAATGCGACTGAAATATCTTTAGAGATACTTTATTTATTTTATTAATTGAATTCCTATTTTAATAGAATTTTTATTTGTTGTAAAATAGAAAATATTCTGAGTTTCCCTTCTTATTTTTTATTTATTTGGGAAACCTAATTGATGTATTTCTTCCCTATAAATAATAGAGTTATTCTATTATTTAGGGATCCAAATTTCATTCTTCAAGAGAGCTCTTATGCTGTAAAATTGTAAGCTTTCGAGGGACATCAAGAAACTCAATTGCTTTTTTTTTTTTCTCACAAGTAATACAAGTAAAAGGGGAGTAGGCTATTACCACTATCACAGGGCCGAAACTCTATAAATCTATGTGTTTTTATTGATTAATTTTATTTAATAATTATCATTTATTTTATTGCTTTAATTGACTCAACGTAGCTAAAAGCGAGGTCAACAATATATAAAAGTGAAAAAAATTACTTTGGCATGTGTAAATTTTGAACACGAAAGTTAAAAAGATATCTAAATAGGAGGTGGACAGTGCACTCTTCAAAAAATATTCAATTCATACTCTTATTGGAGTTGCTTCTATTCATCAATGGCATATAATTGATATGGATGTTACAAATATTCTTAAGTGATCATTCAACGAAAAAGTTTACATGGTTTATTCGTCTAGTGTTCCTCATAACAATGGAGAAGTTGCAAGCTTAAAGAAAACTCTATATGTTCTCAACTAGCACCTCAAGCATGGTCGTATTTTACTTTTATATATGGAATGTGTTCAATATATATATCTTTTTTGACCTTATTTTTTGCACTATTTTTAGACCACGAGATTCAATGGAATCTAATAAGAGCTCAAATTAAAACAAAAAATAGGTAAAAAAGAGTTAAAACCCAATAAACCTCCTCTCTTATCTCATTTCGTTGCTGACAACCATTACCAACATTTTTTAGCATACTTTTGGAAGATCTCACGTGATATCGCACTATTGATGGAATTTGATCTACATCAATAATACTCTTCCAAACATTGCATTTGCATATAATGTTCATATTGTTAGTCAGTTTGTGTCTTCTCCTACTAGTGCTTATTGGGCAGTTGTTCTGTGTATTTTACCTTCAAAAATTTGTTATTTCCATCTACTTTTTTAGAGTTGCTTGTTTACTCTAATATTGTGGTATTTCAATATTTTACTGAAGCAGAATATCGTGTTATATCATCGACTATCAAAGATATTGTTTGGTTCAGTCAATTACTTATAGATATGGATGTTGCTATTTGCCATCAAACTTTATATTGTTACAAGTGCTATCAACATTTGTCACAATTCAGTTTGCACCAAACACATTTAAATAGATTGTTATTTACTCGTCACCACCTCAAGTATCGCATTTTATTTCATGTTTTCATTTCATCGTGAATTTGAGAAGATATATTAAAATAAGTATTAATAAGATATGATGCTATTTTAGTTTTCTCTATGTAAGAATTTACAGACATAATTTTCCATCATTTTATTAATCCAAATTTGCAATAAAATGAATCACCTTTTCTCGAATAATCTCTGTTTTTTTTCTTTTTGTTTAACATTTCACAAATTGATGACTACTTGACTACACTATAGTTCTTCCCTTTAGCATTTTTCATGTAGGGAATATTGTAAGTTTATAACCACATTGCTTCTTTAAAGGCTTTAGTGGCCATAAACTCCAGTTCTGTTGTTGACAAAGCTATTACTGATTGTAATCAAGACTTCAACCCGAAACTGTCCATTTTATATGAAAAATATGTGATTTTTTTTTTTTTTTTGAAAGAAAAATATGTGAAGTTAACGACCTATTCTGTTGTAGCAAAATCTGCATCCACATTTCTTTCTAAGATAGTTCCTTTTTGTTTGTCTGGCGAAAACTAAACCATATTAAAACACTCACTGCATAAACAATATTAGAACAGGTGCTTCTTATAGCAGCATTAAGCTCCCTAATGCTACAGCATATATAATGTACCTTCTCCAAATACACACTTTCTTCTTTAGTTGTAGGTGCTTGATTGCTTGATCTGTTGACAGTGTAAAGTGTGCTGCAATCTATACATACTGGTTGTCTCTGAATTTATTTCAATCCCAAGTATCCGTTGTGCTGGGCCAAGCCATTTTATTTCAAATTCCTTGCTTAGCTTTAGCCATTCAATCCTGCTTTTTCTTTACCGATCAGCAACATGTCATCCACATATATAGGTAAATATATTGGTTTTTTGGCTTCTCTAGTTCCTTAAAATACAAACATGGTTTCTCCCTTCATCTAAAACAACATTTCCACTTACCTGTTGCTCCTTCTCGATATCCCAAGAAAAAACATGAGTGGGGTGTTCGAATGAATGTGCACTCCCAGGGTATACATCACATTTCCGAACAATTACAATACATCATCTCGTAGTGTCGGTGCAAAAATGTTTCTAAAGCATTAAACACAAAAGTTGCAAATGGAAAAGGAAATGTAAAAATAAAATAAACTAAAAAAGTTACAGCAGGCAGTAAGTGTATAAATTGTGTCTAATTGCATAGCAAAACTCAATATCTCAAACGTTTGTTTCACATTCAGCATTATTAATACAAGGAAACCAAAAAAGGCTCTTTCAGTTGATGCTTTCATCTCTCAAAATCTCACATCTGTAGTCCATGTACCTTGTACGCTAGGGTGTTTGGTTATATGCCTAGTCTTCAGTTTCACCACCTTTCTTCCCAATGAATTTCTTAATCTTATTGCAGAATGGAGAACCTCATCAGAATCCATATTTCTCACACATACCACCCGTTCTCTTTTGTTCTCTGTAAAATTAAAATAAGAGAACCTTAACTACAAAATTGAAGACTTCTTTAATGCATACATGTTTCATGATGTGTCTTTTTGTGTGTGTGTGTGTGTGTGTGTGTGTGTGTGTGTGTGTGTGAGAGAGAGAGAGAGAGAGAGAGAGAGAGAGAGAGTCTCACTGTAGAAGCCCTTCAAAAGTGGATGCTGACCACGGATGAGTTCAGTAACCACCTCCAACTGAGGATTACACTCTTTTAATGCTGGTAGTTGGGACTCCATAAATGCCCTGGAATGATCATAATATCATATAACCAAAGCTTAAGCGCAACACTTGATCCTTAACACTATACACATGAAGTGGAAATTACAAAGAACAATACAAGCTCCAGCTGCAGACAGAAGGGGAGGAGGAACAAGGAGTGTGGAGCTCACACTACAACAACGCACAATTACCCAAATGCTCAAATTCCAGATTAGTTATTATCAAGTATAAAGAACAACAATTTGGCAATGTATTTTTTTCAATAAGGCAGCATTTACAAGAGCGAACCCCATATTACTAACCCCCCAGACAATGACATGAGCCACAACAAAAAGTTTCTTTTCATGAACCTAATTAAGTATTTTGAATCCACAACAAAAGTTTCTTTTCATGAACCTACACTTTCCAATAATTATTCTCACCTCAAGATTGGTTAAGCTTTACATTTACACCTTCATGAACTCAATTTCTATAAAGAGGAATTCCTTTCAACCAAATAACCTCGATTTCTATCTGTAGTATGTCCAAGCTAAATTATGTGTTGCAGATTTACTATTTTCGCATCACATGTGAAAGACATAGCATTAAAAAGAACGATAACTAGGATCAAATAGTCTCAAGAATACAACCCATTGAAAGAATCTCCCGAAGGACCAGAACAAAATTGACAACAACTTTTGCATCACTCCCAAGTCCCAGCAAAAGAAACAAAGAAACCAAGCTATGAAATTTAGTGAAACGTAAAATATTAGGATATGAACAATGTATCTTAAATCTTAATAATCGAACCGATTCATACTAATTTAAAAGGAAAAATACCAAATTACCTGATGCCCCTGCTACTGCCTCCCCAGTCACAGTAATTAACTATTAGTTTTTGCAGTTGCCAAACACCTCTCTGAGCCATCTGATACCTGAATACATATATGCAAACAACTTCATTAAAAGAAATGAAACCCTTTTTGTATCAAAACTAAATCCAAAGATAATCTCAACACATTTTTCACCACATTAAATTAAAACATAAGTATCATCACCAAAAACTGAAAATCATAGAAGGAAGTAAAGCAATGTTTTAATTCCATTAAAAACAATGAATACCTTCTTAAAAATTTAGAAATGAAACCAGAAGAAGCTTCTAATGACTTTTCAATCGTAGAGCTCTTGACCAGGGTGGTGAATTTGTATTTTTTTATCAATAGAGAGGTCAATATCTTTCTATATATAATAAATGTAAAAAAAATGATAATTTTAGCAGAAAACTTTAATTAGTCATTACATACTAACGTTAACAAACTGAATCCAATCCAAAATGAGATGACCCATCAAATATAACAAGTAATAACACACTATAAATTCTGAAAAGTTCTATCTTCATTCTCATCAGTTTCTTCTTGAATCTTGATCAATTCCTCCAAAGTCACAATAACAAAAAGGCCCAGTGTTGCAATTTCAAGAGGAATTACATGCGACAAAGGGGGGAAATTCAAATTGCCAGTTATTTAAAATTGTAAAGAGTACAAGCACGGACACTGAAGGATGTGGGAACAAACAACGATTGTCAAGCTACAAACAAGTATATAAAAAGAACAGATTACTGGTCGGTCGGTAAATGAATTCTACAACTGGATTGGTATCAACTAAGCTAAAGAAAGTAAAATTGAGTGAAACATACTAAGCTTCATGGGAGAACAATGCACAAATGAGTACCTTTTCTTGAAGAGCAGGAGCCCGGAAGCCTTGAGTCCTAATCTCTATAATTCAGAATGGAAATTAATTAGGGCTAAGAGGGAGTAAGCGTATGATAGGAAGAGGGAATGAGTGATGAGAGTTACTGGGTTAGAGAGATGGGTAGGGTTCAAAGTTGCGATGTTGGCCTGGGCTTAGGTCGGGCTTTGTTACTAGGGATTATTTTGGGATAAGTTGAAAACTATCCCTTTTTATTACACTTTTTTTTTTTTTTTTGATAAATCAATAAATTGTATTGTACAAACCGGATTTTTACAACTTATGCGCACCCAGTGACAGTGAGGGCCGAATATTTATCATTGTTCTTGATCTTCTTAGGCATTACTCTATCAATTCGGGTCTTGATAGTCCACTTAGTTTCTTCAATTATTCTTTCCAGATTGACCCTTGCTTTTTGCTAAATAATCTCATTTCAGGTCTTCCACAAGTTGTACACCAGTCCAATGGTGGCAGCAGCAAGCACCCCTTTCCTAAACTTTGACATTTTAGCTCTATCAATCCATCTAAGCAGCTGTTGGAGATTACAGGCTTGAGTATTCCAGTTCAGCCACTTCTTTACTGCCATCAAACAGAGACCTGCAACATCACAATCAAAGAACAAACGGTGGCAGGACTCGGGCTGCAATTCACACAGGCAGCAAACATCTCCCACTTGTATTCCAAACCGCAGCAGCCTATCTTGGGTTTTTAATCTATCAAGCATGGCCAACAAAGCTATAACATTATGTTTGAAAATGTTTAGCCTTGACCAAACTAATTTACACCAGTTCAGCCGAGTTGGGGGGATCAAAAACAAGTTGTAACCAGCAGAGATAGTATATTTTTGCTTTTGAAATACAGTAGGGTCCATCAGTATTTTAACCTAGTCTTTGAGAGCTACCATCTTCTTCCAGTACCAGCTAGCATGCACTGAAGAAGTGTAGTCCCACCAAACTTGGTTCTTAATATACACACTATGAACCCACCGAAGCCATAAGCTTTCTTGTTTGTTTGATATAGCCCAAATATACTTACATATTGCAGCTTTGTTCCAGATTTCTAAATTCTTGAGTCCCAAACCACCTGTTGACTTTGATTGGCAAATGTTATTCCAAGCAACAGCCCCTGCACCTTGAAACATAGCTTGCCCTTTCCAAAGAAAAGCTCTACAAATAGCTTCAATTGATCTCAATACTTTCTTCGGTAAAATCATCATTTGACTTCAATAGGCCTGTATAACAATCAAGACTGAGTTTATTAGAGTGATTCTCCCAGCAAAGGAGAGATTCCTAGAACTCCAACTTTTAATTCTAGCAGTCATTCTTTCCCTGATATCTTCTTCCCACATATTGGAATACCCAGATAAGTGAAAGGCAACTCCTGCCTTATGAAACTTGAAATCTGTACAATATGATTCACATATCCCGAGAGCATGTTGCTACAATAGATAGCAGTTTTACTTGCATTTGGATGTAATCCAGGTGTAAGAGAGAAGGTTTTTAATGCCTGCAACATGTAGAGAATGCTCATGAAATCACCATGGCAGAATAAAAGAACATCATCAGCAAAAGCAAGATGGTTGAGTTTCAATTCTGAGCATCTATCATGGAATTTGAATCCCTCTTTTTCCCCAACTTTCACCATCAGTCTAGATAAGTACTCCATGCCCAAGACAAATAACAGGGGGGAGATCGGATCCCCTTGTCTGATCCCCTCCTAGCTTCAAAGAATCCATGAAGAGTACTATTAAACATTAGAGAAATTTTGGGAGTGGTGAAGCAGTTCATAACTAGCTTTATGAATTTCCCATGAAAATTTAGACCAGTTAGCATCTCTTCAAGAAATCCCCATTCAATCGTATCATATGCTTTTTGGAGGTCCAGTTTAATCATACAACTAACCTTATTAGCCTTCCTGCCATAATGCCTCACCAAATCTTGACAAATCAAGATATTATGTCCTATAAATCTCCCTTTAATAAAACCACCTTTGGACTGTGATATTATTGAAGGGAGAATATTATTGATTCTAGAGCTCAATAGCTTAGTTGCAATCTTGCAAATCACATTACAACAAGATATTGGCCTAAAATCTTTAACAGAATTGGGACATTTAACTTTAGGCACCAAAGTAATGGTGGTAGAGTTTATTTCCTTTAGAATATTACCTGAGTCCAAGAAGGAAAGTACAGCCTCGCATATATCACCTCCAATAGTTTCCCAATTATCTTGGAAAAAGCTGTTGGATAAGCCATCTGGTCTTGGGGATTTATTTCCAGGTATGCTAAAAACAGCCTGTTTGATCTCATCATGTGTGAATCTCTGCAACAAGTAACCAAATTCACTTTAGGGCCTTTGTTGAGGATGTGCTTTTGAACCTGTCTCCTATTCTCTCTCTTAGTACCAAGAAGATTCTTATAAAACTCGAGAAAGGCCTCTATGATGAGAGTGGGATCAGTGATCCTATTGCCTTCTTGGTTCTCAATAGAGAGAATACGGTTTTGTCTCAATCTATGCTTGATGCAAGCATGAAACAAGGTTGTGTTAGCATCACCATCCTGAATCCAATTCATTTTAGCTTTTTGTTGTAAGAAAGAAGTGTAATCCTTCTGTTTTTGGACTAACTTCTCCCTGGCTATTTTTTCCTGTATATGT